>NW_027397111.1:11079192-11099796 GCF_003265705.2 Callorhinus ursinus | reverse complement strand
TGTATTGTTGTCAATGTGTTTCTTTGCTTTTGTTATTAATTGCCTTATATAATTGGCTGCTCCCATGTTCGGGGCATAGATATTTACAATTGTTAGATCTTCTTGTTGGAGAGACCCGTTAAGTAGGATATAGGGTCCTTCCTCATCTCTTATTACAGTCTTTGTTTTAAAATCTAGTTTGTCTGATATAAGGATTGCCACCCCAGCTTTCTTTTGGTGTCCATTAGCATGATAAATGGTTTTCCACCCCTTCGCTTTCAATCTGGAGGTGTCTTTGCGTCTAAAATGAGTCTCTTGCAGACAGCATATCGATGGGTCTTGTTTTTTAATCCAATCTGATAGCCCGTGTCTTTTGATTGGGGCATTTGTCACATTTCCATTCAGGGTAACTATTGAAAGATATGAATTTAGTGCCATTGTATTGCCTGTAAGGTGACTGTTACTGTATATTGTCTGTGTTCCTTTCTGGTCTATGCTGCTTTTAGGCTGTCTCTTTGCTTAGAGGACTCCTTTCAATATTTCTTGTAGGGCTGGTTTCATGTTTGCAAATTCCTTTATTTTTTGTTTGTCCTGGAAGCTTTTTATCTCTCCTTCTATTTTCAGTGACAGCCTAGCTGGATATAGTATTCTTGGTTTCATATTTTTCTTGTTTAGTGCTCTGAATATATCATGCCAGTTCTTTCTGGCCTGCCAGGTCTCTGTGGATTGGTCTGTTGCCAATCTAATGTTTCTACCATTGTAGTTTACAGATTTCTTCTCCCGAGCTGCTTTGAATCACATTGGATTTTCTCTTTGTCTCTGAGACTCATAAGTTTTACTATTAGATGTTGAGGTGTTGACCTATTTTTATTGATTTTGAGAGGGGTTCTCTGTGCCTCCTGGATTTTGATGCCTGTTTCCTTCCCCACCCTAGGGAAGCTCTCTGCTATAATTTGTTCCAATATACCTTCTGCCCTCTCTCTCTATCTTCTTCTTCTAGGATCCCAATTATTCTAATGTTGTTTCATCTTATGGTATCGCTTATCTCTCGAATTCTGCCCTCGTGATCCTGTAGTTGTTTATCTCTCTTTTTCTCAGCTTCTTTATTTTCCATCATTTGGTCTTCTATATCACTGATTCTCTCTTCTGCCTCATTTATCTTAGCAGTTAGAGCCTCCATTTTTGATTGCACCTCATTAATAGCCTTTTTGATTTCGACTGGGTTCGATTTTAGTTCTTTTATTTCTTCAGAAAGCATTTCTCTAATAACTTCCATGCTTTTTTCAAGCCCAGCTAGTATCTTTAAAATCATGATTCCAAACTCTAGGTCCGACATCATACTAATGTCCATATTGAGTAGGTCCCTGGCAGTTGGTACTTCCTCTTGTTCTTTTTGTTGGGGTGATTTTTTCCATCTTGTCATTTTGTCCAGTGGAGAACAGATGAATGAGAGAACAAAATGCTAACAGGGTTAACAACATCCCCAGAAAAGATACACTAAACAAATCAGAAAAAAACTGAAACCAGGGGAAAAGAAGGGGAAAGAAAGAAAAAAGAACAAGAAAAAAAAGTAAAAGATAAAGATAAAAACAAACAAAAACAGAACAAAACAAAACAAAACAAAACAAAAGAATATGGTCAAATATGATCAGGCTGGTGCATAGACCAATTCCACACACTAGATTTTGGGTGTATTTTGATCTGTTAGAAGAAAGTGCCTCCCAAAATTTTAAAGAAAGAAAAGCTTATATATGTACCAAAATAAGGGTTGGTATGATGAAGGGATAGAATATGACTGTAAACATGAAAATTATAAAAAATTTAATAATAGGAATTGATAAGATAAGAAGTTGTTTGAAAAAAGAAAGAAGAGGATTTAAAAAAAAGAAAAAAGAAAAAAAAGGGGGGGAGAGAATGTGATCAGGCAGGAAACTAGAACAAAGCCATACACTAGAGATTTAGGGTATATTTTGATCTGTTAGAAGAAACTGTATGTCAAAATTTTAAAGAGAGAACAACTTATATATATATGCAAAAATAAGGGTAACTACTTAGGAAGAGATAGAATATGACTCTAAAAATGAAAAATAATTTTTTAAAAAAAAAGGGATTGATAAGATGTTGGTTAAAAAAGGGAAAAAGAAAAATTCAAAAAAAAAGACAGTTAAAAAAATTAACTTTTAAAGACTAAAGAATCATGGTAAAAAGACCATGAATTCTATGTGCAGTATTCCCCTAGTGCTGGAGTTCTGCCATTCTCATTGATCGGTAAACTTGGTCTTGGCTGGCTGTTCTTGCTGATCTTCTGGGGGAGGGGCCTATTGCCGTGGTTCCCAAATGTCTTTGCCAGAGGAGAAATTGCCCCGCCCTTGCCAGTCAGGGCTAAGTAATCTGCTCGGGTTTGCTCTAGGGAGCTTTTGTTCCCTGCAAGCTTTCCGTTCAGCTTTGGAGGACAAGAGTGAAAATGGCAGCCTCCCAATCTCCACCCCGGAGGAGCCGAGAACTCAGGGCCCCGCTCCTCAGTGCGCCCCCAGAGAAAAGCACTCAATCACTCCCGTCTCCCTGGTCTCTGACCACATTCCATGCTCAACCGGCCTGTGACCGAGCATTTCTATCTCTGGCACCTAATTCGGTGTGCGTCTCCAAATGCATCAGATCACTGCGGTGGGCTCCCGCGCCCCTCCTCCCAGGGGAGGAAGGAGAGTCTCCCCGGATCTGCCGCTTGTTGGGTCCCTGCTGAAGGAGCAGTGGCCTGACTGTGTTGCCAATCACAGTTTATGGCAACCCCGAGCTGACAGCCCGCTCCTCGGCTCCGTCTCTGCAGCCAGCTTCCCCGCTCCAATACCTGGGAGCTCTGCCCACTCAGGCACCCCCGGTCTTTCTGTGACCCCGAGGGTCCTGAGACCACACTGTCCCGTGAGGGTTTCACCCCCCCCCCTTTAGCCACTGGAGTGACGTCCCTCAGCGGAGCCGACTTCTAAAAGTCCCGGTTTTGTGCTCCGCGGCTCTAGCACTTGCCAGAAGCGGCCGGCGGAGGCCCCCTCCCCCGCCGTCTATCCTCCCGAATGTCGCCTGGGATTCACTTCTCCACACGTCCTACCTTCCAGTAAGTGGTCGCTTCTCTGTTCAGAGAGTTGCTGCTATTCTTTTCTTCGATCTCCTGTTGAGTTCGTAGGTGTTCAGAGTGTTTTGATCCCTATTCAGCTGAATTCCTGAGACCAGACGAAATCCAGGTCTCCTACTCCTCCCTAAACTTGGTGAATCTTTGCAAATGTATTGGTGTAACACGTAACAATAAAGTTAGTTTTATTAATTAACACTAGAGTTATAAAAAGGAAACAAAAGGGGCATATATATATTTATCTCATATTTAGGAAATATGTTCTTAAATATAGAGCACAAAGGATCTCTGAGATGTATTTCCTATTTTCAGTTTATGGGTATCTATGCTTTCCCTAATTCCTCTACTTGATTCTACTGCATGGATACATACAATTAAGAGTTTACTCTTCAAATATATTGAGATGAATAAATAAGTAGTGATACTATTTTTCAACAACTTGTGGGAGAATTTAGCATATACTGGTCAAATAAGTGAAATAAGTCAGTCAGAGAAAGAAAAATACCATTTGGTTTCACTCATATGTGGGATTTAAGAAACAAAACTGATGGACATAGGGGAAACAAAAGAGAGAGAGGCAAACCATAAAACAGACTCTAGACTATAGAGAACAAACTGAGAGTTGTTGGAGGGGAGCTGGGCAGTGGATGGGCTAGATGGGTGATGGGCATTAAGGAGGGCACTTGTGATGAGCACTGGGTGTTATATGTAAGTGATGAATCACTAAATTCTACTCCTGAAACTAATATTATTCTTTATGTTAATTAACTGGAATTTAAAATTTTTGAAACTTCAAGGTTATCTTATTTCTACAATAATCGAGGTAAAACATATATATACATTTTTGTATATATTATATATTTATGTTTTAAACATAAAAACGTTTATATATTTTATATATATAGTGTGTGTATGCATGTGTATATATACATATATGTAAATGTACATATATAAAAATTGTTATAGCTTTTGTTACTTTTAATAATATCTGTAAAAGTAATCTGAAAAATATAATGCTGTACAAAAAGTAGAATTTATACACCTGTTAGAAAAAAACTTGATGGCAGTTTTGATATTCAAGAAATGCATTCTTATATTATAAAAACATATTTTTTCTTTCATCCATAATGCAAATTACAGGGCTTCTGTTAGCCTTGCAATTATTAGCTTAAGTTGACATCAGTGATAGTAACTAGGAAATTAAGGATTAGCTAATAAGCTGATATATGATTTAAGTGAATTCCCAAATTCAAAACCTTCTACTGTGTAACAAATAGAGGAACATAATTTCAGTGTTTTGTACTATTTTGGTTGTGAAGAATCCTTGTCAGGCCTGGAGTTGCAATAATTTAGTATAAATTGGTTCAAATTAAATAGCTCTACTTCAAGTTTTTTAATCTAATGTTTCTCAAAAAGTCACTTTGAATCAACATACAATAAAAATATATGTAAACATATACACAATAAAAAGATGTATATATTCTTTATTTTTTGATGGAGAATTTTATTTTTTTAGTTTTTAAAAGATTTATTTGTTTATTTGAGAGAGAGAGCGAGAGTGAGAGAGCATGGAGTGTGAGGAGTAGAGAGAGAGGAAGAAAGAATCTCACACAGACACCCCACTGAGCACAAAGCCTGACACTGGGCTCGATCTCGTGACTCTGAGATCATGACCTCAGCCAAAACCAAGAGTCAGATGCCTAACCGACTGAGTCACCCAGGTGCCCCAATGGAGAATTTTAGAAATTTATATTTTTTGGTGACTGATGAAGCAGGCATCATAGTTTTGTTTCTTCTGGTGGTTCCTCTTATGCTTTCCAAGAAATAATATTTAGACTACAGTGGAATAATTCTTTAAGTCAAGTATAAAATTTAATTCATTCACTCATTTATCTCTTCCTTCATTCAAAAGCATTTATTAACATCTAAAATGTGCCTGGTGTCTTGCTAAACACTTCAGATATGAAAATAAATACAGGCTGAACAAATGTTAAGAGTTTTATTACATTGAAGATGATTCAAGTATATAAATAAATTTTCAGAATACATGCTATTAAAACAACACAAGAAATTGATTCCATCAGTAGTTCTATTCCTTACTTGTAAGCCTGCCACCTCTCTAACTACATCATATTAAGAGGATTTAGAGGATGGCACTCTATCCTCTCCAAAAGAGAGTTGAATCAACCTGAAGAAATTGATGATTGAAGCTAGATTTAGTGGGAGAAGGGGGACACAAATTGGATAAAGAATTGTAAAATCACAAAGCCAAAAATACCAGTGTAATGGGAGTAAACAGCAACAGAATGGATCATGCCTCTGGTCTAAGACAATTTGCCTTTTCCACCTTGAAAATTTTCCTGATCTCCTCCAAGGTTTTGTTAAATTGTGGTTTCTATCTATGCTTATGTGACACCAAGATTTTGTAATTATGTGAAAAGAGGTCTTTGAGGAGAACTCTTAATAACATACGCATCCTAGGTTGCTTTCCTGTTTCTAAAAGAAGTTGCTTTTTGTAGTATCTAATCTCTCATCCTTCAGTGAGAGTACATAAAGATAAACAGGGATGTAGGTAGAAGAAAAATGGAATAAGGAACAACTTGATATCCTTGATTCATCCATTATCCTAAACAATGTTAACTATCCTCTTATGATGACTGGAAGTTTATTCTCAGAAGAAACTAACAAATTCTATGAATGCTTATGTTATGTGTGACAAAGGCCAAGGATGAGGCATCATAAAACATGTGAGGATTTAATCCAATATTCCTATTTAAGTGTGAGACCTGCAGTGTCCTTCTACTCAACTTCAAGAACACTGGCAACCAATTAAATTTTCACTCCAGGAAGTAGATTGGTGGATTCTTTTGGAAAAATTGCAAGTCCCTGAGAAAAGACTTATAAACAATGACAACTAAGGATGTCACCAATGAAGCAAAGAGGTCCTAGAGAGGATTCAAAGTAAATATTATCAGTTGCTGAGACTCAGTCATCATATGGAGTTTCAAATCAGCTTTCTAAAGACTATTAAGTATGAATTAAGTCAAAGATTATCAGACAGTTGAGAAACACTTCCAAAATTAATGAAAAAAATAAAGTAAGCTATAAAAATAAATTATTAAAATTTCAAAGTTATAGAAATAATATACAAGGAGTAGAATAAATATATGTATATATAATTTTTATACATTCATGCTAATCAGAGAAAAATAAGATGTTGGAAATTTGTAATATTACACAACAACAACAAAATGCCAAGATGTTTGGGATATATAACACTTTCAGAACATTTTCAGAAAGTGGATTAAATAGATTCAGCCTAAAATAATTTCATTTGCAAAAAAAAAGAATAATTTCAGAAGAACCAATATCTGACTA
Organism: Callorhinus ursinus; assembly: GCF_003265705.2. Classification (NCBI taxonomy): domain Eukaryota; kingdom Metazoa; phylum Chordata; class Mammalia; order Carnivora; family Otariidae; genus Callorhinus; species Callorhinus ursinus. The sequence goes on along the minus strand of NW_027397111.1, from coordinate 11,093,318 downwards.
AAAAAATGTGCAGAAAAATAATAAGAAAAATATTGGGAACAAATTATTAGAAGTTAAGTAAATTTCCAAAGTCAAAGGTGTTAGATTTCCAGTATCAGAAATCCCATAAATGCCTTCACAATTATAAGTGCACAAGCACACATACCCTTTTATCTTTGCCATTAATTTCAAAACTCAAAAATTTTTAAATGTTCTTAAATAGTTCAGGGCTAAAAACAGTACAAATGAATAAATGCCAGTGGTAAATAATTCATGTACAAAGTATCAAGAACTGGAATGGTCGTCCTAATATCTCACTAGAAGCTAAGAGATCAATACAGAAATGCTTTTATTAATCTAGAATTTTAAATCCAGCCAAATGATTAATAGACTAAACCATATTCAGACACTAATACTCTCAAAAACTTGTTTTCCATGCTGTCCTGGAAACAGAATGAAGAAAAATCAGATCTACAAATAGATATGAGCAGGTGAAGGGGAATTTCTGGATGAGAGTTGTGTCTAACTGAGAAAAAACTATTTCAGAGAAGCAAGACAGAGATGTCTCAGAAACAGACAAATAGTGTGGAAAGGACCAACATTGATAGATTGTGTTGAACTATCAAGAAATAATAATAAAAATGTTTTATAATTCTGAAAATAAGTTAATTTTTTTTCAGATATCTACATCAAATACTAAGAAAAATAAAGTATTATCAAAATGAAAAATATTGAATGGGAAAGAAAATATAGTCATCATATCATGTGACTTACCAAGGGATAATACCTATATTGTAATATAAATTAAACATGAAATAATAATTTTAACAAAAACAGTTTCAAGGGGAATAGGAAGAAAAAGTAGGCTAAACAAATTATTTAGAAATACAAAGCTTAATGCTAGTAGAGAGCTAAAATAAGTAATTGTGACCAACTGTGGAAAGGTAGACTTCCAACAGTTGGAATGATGGAGCTGGATATTTTTTAGTTTCGTTATTATCCTATAGTTCTATTTCTAACACACACTTCTATGTCAAAATTTAGAAGAAATAATTTTTCAAAAATGGTCAGAGAAGGGCTCAGTTTTGGTATTGTATGCCAGCAACACAGATATGAAGAAGCCTGATCTAAATAGTGCCTCAATTTACTCAGTTAGAAAGGTGCAGATTATTATTTCCTGGGCTTGTAGTGAGGATTAAATGAGTCAATATTTGTAAAGTTCTTAGAACAGTATTTAGTGTAGCATAAGTATTATTACCCAGTAAGGGTAATAGCAACAATGAAATTCTCACCATATCTGTTAGGTCATTGGAGAAATGATCAATGAAATTTTCCTTAAGAGAACATTTAAAGGGAGATGTATATAGTAACTAATATTTAAATAAGATATTCTAACAAAAATATCATTAGAAATATCAAAAATGTTTAGAAAATATATGAGATATAATTATCCTTCATTATAAATTTATGAGTAATTTATTCCTTTTTGTTTGTATAGTGTAGACACAATATATGTCATAGAACCTGGTAACTAGTGAGTACTAAATATGTATTGTTGAATGAATCAATAAATTAACGAATTAACAAACAACACATACTGGGTTTGAATTATGTTTAAGTATTCTCTCATGTTTGAAATATTTGTTGTTTAATATTCAAACACATACTTGACAGAGAGAAAAAGGGAGAATGAGAGAGAAAATATAGCTAAAATTTCTCTTCTTTTTTAAAGATTTTTTTCCCCTAATACTGGAGGATCAGAAAACAAAAAATGAGAAACACACAAATATCTCTAAGCTGTTTGATGATTATAATAGCCTGATAGTGCTAATGCTCAACCAAACAGACCTGACCCCAGTCTCATTTATTCTTAATGGGATCCCAGGACTGGAGAACATGCACATGTGGATTTCCTTCCCATTCTGCTTCATGTATATGGTGGCCATGGTAGGGAATTGTGGGCTCCTCTACCTCATCTGCTGTGAAGACTCCTTGCACAGGTCCATGTACTACTTCTTGGCTATGCTTTCCCTAACTGACCTTGTCATGTGCACCACTACAATCCCTAAAGCTCTCTGCATCTTCTGGTTTCATCTCAAGGAAATCAGCTTCAATGAATGCCTGGTCCTGATGTTCTTCATCTATACCTCAACACGGATGGAATCTGGGGTGCTCATGCTTATGGCCCTGGACCACTGTGTGGCCATCTGCTACCCGCTGTGCTACTTTACTATCCTCACCAATTCCGTTATTGCAAAGGTTGGGTTTGCTACTTTTTTTTTTTTTTTTTTTTTTACTGTGTCCCAGGCTTCTTTATTTAAGAAAGTGATGTGGGGATTAAAAACAAGAGCATCCTTGAACTTCACCTTCCCTCCAATCAGTCCCCCCAAACTCCCTGCCCCCACACCCTTTGTGTTCCCAAATCCTTTCCTAGTGAATGAAGAATTTAATCCCAAAGCCCTGGTACAAACCCCAGGTTCTCTTTCCCTCGCTTTCCCCCTTCCTCGGGCCCCCATTCCTGGGAAGGGCCGGCATCTCAGTTTGAATGCATGGGAGAGCCCAGAGTGGTGACAGACACAGAGGGAAATCCTTCACCCTCAGGGAAAGGGACTGAGGAGTACAGCGTTGTGAAGTGAGGGCCCCCATAGCCTGGGATACCAAAATGGGGCCCTGGTGCCAGAGAAAAGGACACTGGTGCCCCTGAGAAAGGGGCCCCAGCAGCCTCAAAATCCTCTCGTTGTGAATAGTCACTGCTTGATCGTTTGCCCTTCTGCCGACGATTGCAGAACCACACTCGGACCACGTCCTTCTCAAGGCCGAGCTGCTGGGCAATGTGGCTGATCTGCTGCAGGGTGGGCTTCGGGTACGGCAGGAACATGTTCTCCAGGTTGCCCCTCACACGGTTCTCGATACTCGTTCGCTTTCTCTTTCGGGCCTGCACGAGGGTCTCTGCTTTGCATATCTCCTGTAGATTTTCGTTGTTGTCGGCTTCCTCCACCCACTTCTGCTGCAGGGGCCGCAGCTTACACATGTTCTTGAAACTGAGCTGCAGAGCCTCAAAATGGCAGATGGTCGTTTGGCTGAACACCTTCCCAAAGAGAACCCCCAGGGTGAGCCCCACATCGGCCTGAGTATATCCCAGGGTGATCCTCTTCTGCTTAAGGAGCTTGGCAAATTGTTCCAGGTCTTTCTGCAGAGCTTTGATGTCTTGGGACTCCTCGGGGTTTTGCTCCAGCTTCTGCTTGTCCGGCTTCACAGCCGCAGGTGGGGCAGCGCAGGGCTCAGGGGAGGCCCCCTCGGAGTTGCTCTCCACCCCGGCTCCCCGCTCGCCCTCCGGCTGAGAGGTCTCCAGGCCGCCTTGGGGCACCAGCCCCACTCCAACCTGAGGTCCACAGGAGGCCATCCCTCCGCAGAAGTCGTAGGGCGGGGGGCACGGGGGAATCCCCCACACTTCCGCGCCCGGCCCAACCCCCGGCCCGATTCCCGACCCGCCGGGAGGGCCTGGGAAGCTCAGCCAGGTCCGAGGGTCAACCCAGCCGGGCTCCGGCCCTCCCGGCCCATCGCCTCCACCGCCCGGCGGGGGCGAGAAGGCCAAGTCGGAAGACAGGTGTCCCGCCATGGGGAACTGAGGCGCCCCAAGCCGGGGTCCTGGAAAAATGAGGGCTCTCCAAAGAACTGCTCAACACCTCTCTCCCTCCCCAATCCCACCCCAGGTTTGCTACTTTTCTGAACAGTGGTGTTGCTTGTAATTCCCTTGACTTGCATCATCAAGAGATTACCCTATTGTAGAGGGAATATACTATACCATACCTACTGTGATCACATGTCTGTAGCCAAGTTATCCTGTGGAAATATCAAGGTCAATGTTATCTACGATGTGATGGTTGCCCTCCTGGTTGGGGGCTTTGACATCCTATGCATCACAATCTCCTACACCATGATCCTCCGGGCAGTGGTCAGCCTCTCTTCAGCAGATGCTCGACAGAAGGCCTTTAGCACCTGCACTGCCCACATCTGTGCCATTGTTTTCTCCTATAGTCCAGCCTTCTTCTGCTTCTTTTCCTACCACTTTGGGGGTCACAAGATCCCTCCATCTTGCCACATCATTGTGGCCAATATTTATCTGCTCTTGCCTCCCACTATGAACCCTATTGTCTATGGGGTGAAAACAAAGCGAATATGAGACTGTGTCATAAAGATCCTTTTGGGTTCTAAGGACATCAAATCCCACAGCATATGAAAGGGATATTTGTAAGGGAAGAGAAGAGAAGTGAAGGAGAAAAGGAGCAAAGGGGAAAAAAGGGAAGGGAAGAGGAGGAAAGGGAACACACAGGAGGAAATAGAAGGAAAGAGATACTTCTGTTGGCTGTTTAGTCAATCTAATAGTGCCTTCCTGAGAGTACCTGCTTTGTCCATGAAAAGGAAGGGCGTTGAGTGGTGCATTCTCACTAAGTGTCTTCAGAATCCCAATATCACTGGAATCCCCACAACCTTTTCTGTGAGTATTTCATCTCTGTGAAAGACCGGTCTCATCATTAACCAGGTTTCCACAAACAAAAGCATAATGAGACAATCGAGGGACATGAAATCAGATTTGATGGATGCCTGATGGAAAGCCATCACCTACAACCAGATGCGGGTTTGTCTTATTTCCAATTGGAATTTCCAGTTTGAACGATCTTGTCACTTGTATTTGCTATATTTTAAATTGTCATTACCAAAATTCCTCTATTTTCTCAGTGTGTCTTCCTGATGGAGAAGCTATAAAATGTGCGTGAAGTGGTTAGTTTGATGAGGTTTCAGCCTCTAAATTTCTAATTTAGAAATAAGTTAGGCACCACACCACATCTCTCCTAGCTTGTCCCAAACAAAACTGCTTCCCTACAGACTGGTGGGATATGCAGTCCTTTTCAAGAAGGACTTCAAAAACACAGAGTCTGGAGAGGTAGAAATATCTGTAAACCAAATTAAGAAAGATAATAGTACGCATTATTTTATGAGCACAGGATTAGGGAGTAATAAAAATTACTTATTTTGTTTTCTTTCTATTTAAGAATGAAATTCATGATATAAAATCTACACTGTTTTTTAATTTTTGAGGTTCTTACAAATTAATAATTAGAAGATAGACCAAAAGTAGCAATTTTACATCAATTTCACAGAAACAATGCCAATTAAATACAGAGTAAAATCAATTATTTACTCTAATTCCTCCCTATCCAAATAACAAGAATACACACTTCTTCCCCTGATTCAATTTATGTGTACTCATTAAGCTTTATGTCATTTCCTCTACTGCTCCCATTATAAAATCCTGCAAAACATCCACCCCAGCCCTCAAAATACAATTACTCTCCATGTATCATCTTTTTACTTCTCACAGAGAGTCTTCTATTAAAAAATTGTCAACATTCACTTTCTCTTCTCTAAACAAAACCACTCTCCCTGTAGTTTGTCTTTCCTACCCATCACCTGAAATAAGTGTTGGTAATTCCATCATTGCCTTCCAGATTAAATTGAATAGATCATTCTCTAATCTCATCTAACATTACCTCTCAGAAATATTGTATATGTATAACCCAGAGTGGCTTAATTTGTTTACATGCATAGGAAAATTTTTTTCTGTTCTTCAATTCATGCAATTGCCCCCCTCTTTTTCCCCATAAAAAAACCCCTTGCTTTCACTCTACAAGCAGGGACACTATTTGAGTTTCTACCTGAATCTGTGTTCCCGGAATTGCAATTCATTGATCCTAAATAAATGCTTTTTTGCCTATCAAAAAATATATCTATATATTGAACTTAATTCATTTATTCCTTCTGTCTTGAAATACATTTTTTTTAATTTCAGAAGCACAAAAAATTTCATGTTTTTCTCCACTTTTGCTGAACACTCTTTTTTTTCCAGTTTTCAAACAGTGTTATTTTTTATTTAATTTAATTTTATTATGTTATGTTGGTCACCATACAATACATCATTAGTTTTTGATGAACACTCTTTATAACCACTAGTGTTATGGGATGACACTGGATATCTTTCCCTTGCTCTTTTTCTTTTCATATGAGGAGAGTGTTTATTTTATTACCACAGGGAACAAATGAAACATTCTGCTATGAGAAATATCTTCCAGATGATTGATTTTACTGAATTTGATAAAAACCCTATTCTTACTTGCTGATATGAAAATGACTCATCAGTAGTGCTTGATGTTGGTTGGATGGAGTCTCTGTTGAGTATGATACAAGCTAGGATATTTTGTATGTATCTTTTATTAAGCCAGAAAGTTTTCTTTTTTTACTGTTTTTATTATAAATTCCTATAGAACCATATAAAATCATTTTCTATAATTTCTACAAATATTAAGATAATAATATGATCTTTGTTTCTTTTTTTATGGTAAGGTATATAATTTTGCTGAATCAAATCACTTATGTATCACTGAGATAAACATTTCTTATTATTTAGTTTTCATACACTGTTATTGGTTAACTAATCTCTTATTTACAATTTTTGTAAATAAATTCATGAAGAAACTATGTCTATAATTTTGTTTCTTTATATTACTTCTATAGCACATGCCTTTGAAATTAACATTATAAGTGCTTTGCAAAATGAATTGTGCATCTTCACCTATTTTACCATTTTATGGTATACTTTGCATAATTAAAAAATAATCTGGGGCATTTGGGTGGCTCATTCAGTTAAGTGTCCAACTCTTGATTTCAGCTCAGGACATGATCCCTGATCTCAGGATCATGAGAAGTCATGAGATGAAGCCCCTTGAGATTCTGTCTCCCCCTCCCTCTGCCCCTCTCCATTCCTGCTCTTAAAAAAAAAAAAAAAAAAATCTGTCCCTTGAAATTTGCTCTTCTGCTGTAAACAGAAACAATATGGGCCTATTGTTTTTGATAGCATATTTGCTTGTTTGGGGAATGTAGTGAATTGGAGGGGTTTGAATATGATATTAATTTCTTTAATTTTGCCCTGTTTAATTTTTTAGTTCTCTTTGTTTTCAAATCTGTTAGCCTATAGTGTTTAAAATGTAAAAAGTATTTGAAATTGAGAACATGCTCCTTAGTTCTTGTGCTTTTGGGGGGTCCAAATTTGGTTTATTTGCATCTTATTTACAGTTATTTCACCTTAATTAGATTTATAAGAAATGTATGTATCTCAATAATATTTTTAGAATCAGTTTATTAATCTTCTTTACTTTCATAGTTTTTTCTTGTTTTTATTGCATTAATTTCTGCCCTTGTAATTATTTTCTTCTGGGGCTTAATTCACTTGTTCTTTATCTGTACTCTATAACAAACATCTACTTTGTTATTGTCATATGTCTTTTTCTTTTTGAAAGACATTAGAAATCTAAAAAAGAAAATCTACTTGGTTATAGGTTTTACATATGTTATCCACATTTTATTATGAAGTTTTTTTAAGTATAATTTGTTTTTATTAAATTTCCTTTTTTCCCTACAAGATATTTAGTAACATGTGTTTTAGATTCTAGCCAAACTGCCTTCTTGTTGTTAACTTCTAGTTTTCTTCTGTTATAGTCTGATAACATATTTCATTGATGTAAGTTTTGAGGGGATTGAGACATTTTTTGGAACCCAATATATATTGATTTATGTGCACACATCTTGTGCTGTCATTAATAGATGTGTGTTTTTTCTTTCCTTGTTGTAGGGTTCTGTATCTCTTCTTTGTTCATACTTGTTAATCACGTTATTTAGGGCTTTTTTATACACATGTGTCAGGTTTTTTTTTTTTAAGATTTTACTTATTTATTCATGAGAGACAGAGGGAGAGAGAGAGAGAGAGAGAAGCAGAAGGAGAAGCTGGCTCCCAAGGAGCAGGGAGCCCAATGCGGGACTCGATCCCAGGACCCTAGGATCACGACCCCAGCCGAAGGCAGACGCCCAACCATCTGAGCCACGCAGGCGCCCCACATGTGTCAGGTTTAAGGTCCAGTGTCAGTAAAGGGGTTTCTCAGGTTACTATATTATCAAGGTTAATAAAAATTCTTGCGTATATGCTTTTTTATTGATTTTTCTTTCTACCCAAAATGTTCCTGAGAGCAAGAACGTTGTTCTTCTTGCTCAGTGTAGTAACTACAGGTGTAGTTCACATGCATTAGCTGGGCTTGTTCATGTATCCAGCAGTCAGCTGGCTGGTTGACGAGGCTGCCTAGAGGACAGCCTCATTTGAGAGTACTCACTTCTACTACATGGGTCACACATCCTTTCAAGTTGGAAAGCCCAAGCTTGTTCACAGGTGTTACAGGTTCCAAGAGAGGAGGTGGGAAGTACATGTATTTTTGCAAGCCTATAATTGTATCAAGTTTGGTACTGCTCCATTGACCAAAGCAAGTCATAGAGCCAAGCCCAGGATATTAAGGGACTATACCAATTTATAGATCTAAGGGTGTGGATATAGACAGAACATTCACTGGGGTCTCTACAAAGATTTCATTAGTAAGGGTGTTTAATGACAAGAAGCTATATCGCAGTAGAATTAACAATAAGTAGGAAGAGAAGAAAAGTAAACCATAACACTTAATGAAAATCTTATCTATGAAGTAAAGAGAGTATTAGAGTAGTTTCTTCTTAAAATGATTAAGAATTAAGCACGTTTAAATGTTTGAGGGAGGAAGCACTAGAAATTGAAATACAGACCATAAAGGCAAAAACATAATAATAATAAAATAAGTATCTGAGACCAGGAGCACAATGGGGGGCAATAGCAGGAAGAGGAGAGATGTCTTCCACCAGAGCAGGCAAGCTGATGGATAGGGGTAGGAATGGAGCTGTGCTTGTGACTTCAGGTGTAAGAAGTGGGCAAAATTTACAGAAAATATTATCTTCCTTCTTCTTTCTCTCTTCTCACCCTTTGGCATATTTGTAGACCCTCCTCTAAAATGGGGCATTCTTCTCAAGAACTTATATATTTATTAGTTTTTTTTTAAAAATTGAACTCTTAGCTTCAGAAGGCATGCTGTAGACCCTCTATGCTATTAAAACGTATATGTGTTGGGGCGCCTGGGTGGCTCAGATGGTTGAGCGTCTGCCTTCGGCTCAGGTCATGATCCCAGGGTCCTGGGATCGAGTCCCGCATCGGGCTCCCTGCTCCCTGGGAGCCTGCTTCTCCCTCTGCCTCTCTCTCCCTCTCTCTCTCTCTGTCTTTCATGAATAAATAAATAAAATCTTTAATAAAAATAAATAAATAAATAAAACGTATATGTGTTGATATGGAATATTATAAAATTGTGTGCTTTTCTGATTTGTATATGTTTGTGTGAGGTGTGTTGGGGGATAAGACTGAGCTGATTTAACTCTTCCTGAAGACTACTGCTATGGTACAACCTGGCAGAGAACTAAGAGTATAGTCTTCTCTCCCTTGTTGTAATGGAATTCAGACTATGTAAGTCAAGTACAACACAAGGCAAGAGCACCAAGTCTCTATTCTACGGTGGTCTATCAGTCACTTAGTATTATTTGATATCTAGGGCTCACCAACTCAATTATTTTCAGAGTGCCTTCTCTTACTCAAAATTGGACAAGTCCTAGAGAAACAAATTGAGAGAAAAATCTGTCTGCATTTTCTGTCTATACAAAACTTTAAAAATATAGGGAAGAACTGTTGGATCCCGCACCAAAATAAAAAGCTTTTGCACATCAAAGGAAACCATCAACAAAACAAAAAGGCAACTTACTGAACAGGGAAGACATTTGTAAATTATATATCTGCTGATAGGTTAATATTCAAAATATATAAAGAACTTATACAGCTCAACACCAAAACCACAAATAATTCTATTAAAAAATAGGCAGAGGACATGAAAAGACATTTTTTCTCAAGAAGACATATATATTGCTAATAGACACATGAAAGATGCTCAACAACACTTATCATCAGGAAAATGCAAATTAAAATCACAATGAGATGTCACTTTATACCTATCATAATGGCTAAAATAAAAACACAAGAAGTAACAAGTGTTGGTGAGGATGTAAAGAAAAAGGAATCCCCATCGGTCTCCCTGTTCAGCAGGGAGTCTGCTTCTCCCTCTCCCTCTGCCTCTCTCCCCTGCTCCTGCTCTCTCTTGCTCACACACTCTCTCTCAAATAAAATAAATAAAATCTTTAAAAAAGAGAGAGAGAGAGAGAAGAAAAACGAAAAGAACCCTCATGCCTTGTTGCTGGGAATGCAAATTGGTGCAGCCACGGTGGAAAACAGTATGGAGTTTCCTTAAATTAAAAATAGAATGACCATATGATTCAGTAATTCCACGACTTGGATTTACCCAAAGAAAACAAAAACACTAATCCAAAAAGATATATGCACCCCTATATTTATTGCAGTATTATTTACAATAGCCAAATTATGGAAGCAACCCAAGTGTCCATTGATAGATGAATGGATAAAGAAGATGTGGTATTCCTTATATATATGGAATATTATGGAATCTTCCCCAGCCATAAAAAAGCATGAAATCTTGTCCTGTGCAACAACATGGATGGATCTAGAGGGTATAATACTAACGAAATGTCAGTCAGAGAAAGACAAATACCATACTATTTCACTCGTATGCAGAATTTAAGAAACAAAACAAATAAACAGAAAAAAAAAAACCAAGGGACAAACAAACAAAACCAGACTCTTAAATAGTTGGCAGTTACCAGAGGGGAAGTAACTGGCAGGGCGGGGGAGGGGTGTGTGAGAGTGAAATAAATAAAGGGGATCAAGAGCACACTTATTTTGATGAGCACTGAGAAATATTTAGAATTGTTGAATCATTATATTCTACATCTGAAAGTAATATGACATTGTATGTTAATTGTACTTGACTCAAAAAATAAAATTATTCAAACACAGAAAAAAATATGGAGATTTTACATTCTGCTTTTCCTTAAAAACAAAACACTTCCAAAAAACTTTCTTTAAAGAGAAAGTTATTTTAAAATGTAGACATATAAATACATTTATGCCTGTATTTAGTAAAAGCTTAGCTCCATCAAGGCCAAATTAGGATGTTAGTTAAATGATGTGATTTCAGTACTTTTCCTTAATTACACTGTTGGAATTGACTGACTTCAGACTGATGATATTTATGGCTCTGGGGAACTGGTTTTCTCTCCACAAAGCAGGCCCCTGAGTTTCTCTCAACTGATTATAAAATCCTCAACTCCATCTGCAATACCTGTGCACCATTTCTGGTTATCCTGAAGTCCACTACTTAAGACAAGGCAAGTACCGCACCCCCACGGTAGGTACATAGTTGGGGACAGAGCCAGTCTTTTCATTTTCTGCAGAGATTTGGGATGTCTTTTATAGAAGAAAAGGACCCTTCTGTGGTAAGTGCAACTGCATAATAACCTCCAGTGACTCTATAGAAATCATGAAGTGCACCTGGGCCAAATTAACTGAAATCCTGGAAAATTTTACCAAACTTGATCAGACAAAATGCCCTAATATGTAAAAAAAAAAAAAAAAAAAAACGGTAAAGTATATTAGTACTGATATTCTTTAATATCATATTCACTGTTTTGTCAATCTTTTTTATTAGATGCTTCATATCTTTACAATTCTTCAGAAAATTTTCAAAGCCCAAGATTTAGTTGGCTGTATCAGAAGTCATCACTCTGCTTTGGGTTTCTATACATATTCATGTGCATGTTTTTCTTAGCTTTCTGACTCCTGATAATCAGTCTCATGGTATCAGGCTTTGATGGCGACTATCCTGACTGAGGAAAGAGCCCTCCAGGACCTCATTTAAATTGACCACAAAAATATTAATCCTCCTTGTATTTTGCAAGTATTTTAATAGAATTTAATTCTTTACCCAAACTCAGGAGCTAGAAATGAATTATCTTATTTTATAGATTAGAACAGAGGATCCTATAGGCTAAGGTAATTTTTCAAGTTCATAAGCCACATGGAGCTGCATTTTTACTCAAAATGGTTGAAGGCTGAACAATAAGAACAAGACATTCTGGTGTGTGGCTTTCAATGGGAAACATTGTAATTGAAAGGACACTCAGTTTCTCCTAAATGTCTGGCAAGATATATTAATTTTTAGCACAAATCAGTGAATAAATAAACATAATCCACCGTAAGAATACATTACACTGTGTGTTAACTAACTGGAATTAAAGTAAAAACTTAAAAAAAAAAGTCAACACAAATGGGAAAAAAAATACATTATACAATTGTCTTCCAAGTAATTTTTCATGTTTTAAAAGGTTTGTCTTAAAATTTCTGGTATTTCAACCTAGATGATTATAGTTTGAACTCTTTTCCTACTAACACATTATTAGCCTTTAGAGCTCCAATATATTGATGAATGCAAACTGAGATAGTAGGCACCTCTGTCTTGATTAAATAAGTAATCTCTGAATTTTGTTAGGTAATACTTGCCATATTACACAAGTTCCTTTTTATAATTTATTTATTTATTTTTTTAAAGATTTTATTTATTTATTTGACAGAGAGAGATAGCAAGAAAGGGAACAGAAGCAGGGGGAGTGGGAAGGGGAGAAGCAGGCTTCCCCGCAGAGCAGGGAGCCCGATGTGGGGCTCGATCCCAGGACCCTGGGATCATGACCTGAGCTGAAGGCAAACGCTTAACGACTGAGCCACCCAGGCACTCCCAAAACTTCCTTTTTAAATACCTTTTAAAGGTATTTAAGTTTAAGTTGATTTTTTTTTAAAAATATATAGTTTTAAGTTGATTTTTTTTTAAAATATATAAATAGATAAAATCAAATACTTCTCTGACCTATTTGACCTACACTGATTTTCCTTTACTTTTTAAAAGTTAAGTTTAAGTTGATTTTTTTTTAAAAAATATATAAATAGATAAAATCAAATACTTCTCTGACCTATTTGACCTACACTGATTTTCCTTTACTTTCCAAAAACATTAATAGTATTTATGTTTTAGAGCAACTAGATTCAAAGTAAAACTGGGTAGAAGGCAGTGGGTCAAAAAATTTAAAAAGAATTACCATATGATATAGCAAGTCCACTTCTGGGTATATAACTAAACAAATAGAAAATAGGGTCTGACAGACATATTTATACACCCATGTATATAGCAACATTATTCACAATAGCTAAAATATAGAAGCAACCCAAGGGAATATTGACCAGCGAATAGATAGCAAAATGTGGTGTGTGTGTGTGTGTGTGCGTGTGTGTGTGCAGAATGCAATATTACTCAACCTTAAAAAGACAGGAGATTCTGCAATATGCTACAATATGGATGGAACTTGAGGACATTATGCTGAATGAAATAAACCAGTCACAAAAAGATAAAAACTGTAGGATTCCACTTATATGAGATATTTGGTAGTCAAAAATTGTAAAGACAGAAAGGGTGGTGGCCAGGAGATAGGGGGAGGGGAGAATAGAGAAGTATTGTTTAATAGTTATAGAATTTCAGTTTTATAAGATGAAAATGTTATGGGCATGGATAGTGGTGATGGTTGAGCAACAACAGGAACGTGTTTAATGTCATTGAAATGTGCACTTAAAATGGTTAAGATAATAAATTTTATGTTATTTGGGTTTCACCACAATAAAAAAAAAATGAGCAGAAGGTACAGAGCTAGCCTATATACTTGCTGCCCCCATACATTTATTTTTAAAATAATATTTTTAATGTAGTGAATTATTCCTATTATATTTTTAATGCTAAATCTATATTTGGTAGTGTATATCTTTTTATATGCTGCATAACAGATTTGCAAATACTTGAAATTAATAATCAAAATAGTCCAAAAAAACTTCTTTTTGAAATGTGTTTTCCAGTTTGAAATTGTCTTGGTTTAGCTATTGGAAAGTTTTCCTCTTTTTATAATTCCCTGAATAACTATATAAGGTATTAATTGTATCTTCTAAGAAGTAAATTTTGTTTAAGAGTTAATAGTGGGAGGAACAAGATGTGGGAGTAGTAGGAGAGCTAAATTTCGTCTGGTCCCAGGAATTCAGCTGGATAGGGATCAAACCATTCTGAACACCTACGAACTCAACAGGAGATCGAAGAAAAGAATAGCAACAACTCTCTGAACAGAAAAGCGCCCACTTACTAGAAGGTTGGACATGTGGAGAAGTGAATCCGAGGTGATATTCGGGAGGATAGATG
>NW_027397111.1:11060211-11074192 GCF_003265705.2 Callorhinus ursinus | reverse complement strand
TTTTTTTTTCTTTTTTCTTTCTTTCCCTTTCTTTTCCCCTGGTTTCAGGTCTCTTCTGATATGTTTAGTGTATCTTTTCTGGAGACATTGTTACCCTGTTAGCATTTTTTTCTCTCAATCATCTCTTCTCCTCTCGACAAAATGACAGACAGACAAAATCACTTCAAAAAAAAGAACAATAGGCCTGATGAAGGAAAAACAATAAAATCATAAATTTTGGGAAAAAAAAAAGAACAAGATGCAGTACTGACTGCCAGGGACCTAGTCAATATGGACATTAGTAAGATGTTGGAACTAGAGTTCAGAAGGATGATTTTAAAGATACTAGCTGGGCTTGAAAAAAGCATGGAAGATATTAGAGAAACTCTTTCTGGAGAAATAAAAGAACTAAAATCTAAGCAAGTCAAAATCAAAAGCGCTATTAATGAGGTGCAATCAAAAATGGAGGCTCTAACTGCTAGGATAAATGAGACAGAAGAGAGAATTAGTGATATAGAAGACAAAATGATGGAAAATAAAGAAGCTGAGTAAAAGAGAGATAAACAACTACTGGATCATGAGGGCAGAATTCGAGAGATGAGCAATACCATAAGATGAAACACCATTAGAATAACTGGGATTCCAGAAGAAGAAAGAGAGAGAGGGACAGAAGTTATATTGGAGCAAATTATAGCAGAGAACTTCCCTAATCTGGGGAAGTTTTTGGATGCCTGGAGTCATCAAAATCCAGGAGGCACAGAGAACCCCCCTCAAAATCAATAAAAATAGGTCAACACCCTGACATCTAATAGTAAAACTTACGAGTCTCAGAGACAAAGAGAAAATCTGAAAGCAGCTCGGGAGAAGCTACGAGAGTTTCTACATTGGTAGAAACATTAGATTGGCAACAGACTCAAAAAGTTAAAAATAAACTCAAAAAGTTAAAAATAGTGCTACCGTATTACCCAGCAATTGCACTACCGGGTATTTACCCTAAAGATACAATTGTAGTGATCTGAAGGGGTATGTGCACCCCGATGTTTATAGTAGCAACGTCCACAATAGCCAAACTTTGGAAAGAGCCAAGATATCCATTGACAGATGAATGGTTAAAGAAGATGTGGTGTATATATATATACAATGGAATACTATGCAGCCATCAAAAGGAATGAAATCTTGCCATTTGCAGTGATGTGGATGGAACTGGAGGGTATTATGCTGAGCAAAATAAGTCAATCAGAGAAAGACATGTATCATATGACCTCACTGATATGAGGAACTCTTAATCTCAGGAAACAAACTGAGGGTTGCTGGAGTGGTGGGGGATGGGAGGGATGGGGTGACTGGGTGATAGTCATTAGGGAGGGTATGTGCTGTGATGAGTGCTGTGAATTGTGTAAGACTGTTGAATCACAGACCTGCACCTCTGAAACAAATAATACATTATATGTTAAAAAAAAAAAAAAAGAAGAAGAAGAAGAAGGTAGTAGGAAGGGAAGAAAGAATGGGGGAAAATCGGAGGGGGAGCCAAACCATGAGAGACTATGGACTCTGAGAAACAAACTGAGGGCTCTAGAGGGGAGGAGAGTGGGGGGATGGGTTAGCCTGGTGATGGGTATTAAGGAGGGCACATACTGCATGGAGCACTGGGTGTTATACGCAAACAATGAATCATGGAACACTACATCAAAAACTAATGATGTAATGTATGGTGATTAACATAACAATTAAAAAAATACTTAATAGTAAATCCTCTGGCAAATTCTTCTGGTATTTTATATTTCCAACTTCTGCTAAAATTCATTTATGTTATTAATTATTATATAATTATTATATAATTATTAAATATTAAATATAATTATATAATTACTTATATAATTAATAACTATATATTCTAAGAAGTAAATTTTGTTTAAGAGTTAATTTAAATCTGCTAGCAAATTCTTCTGGTATTTTATACATTTCCAACTTCTGCTACAATTTATTTATCTGTTTAGTCAATTATAGTTTTACACTCCTTAAAATATTATACATTTCCAGCAGTGCCTGGGTGAATCAGTTGGTTAAGCATCTGCCTTTGGCTCAGGTCATGATCTCAGGGTCCTTAGATCAAGCCCCAAGTGGTGCTCCTTGCTCAGCAGGGAACCTGCTTGTCCCTCTGCCCCTCCCCTGGCTCCTGCTCTCCCTCTCCTTCTCTCTCAAATAAATAAATAAAACCTTAAAAAATAATTGTACAGTTCCTAAATGTTCAATTTTAGTTCATAAAGTAACTCATTATATCCTTTAATTTTTTTAAAAAGATTTTATTTATTTGACAGAGAGAGACACAGTGAGAGAGGGAACACAAGCAGGGGGAGTGGGAGAGGGAGAAGCAGGCTTCCCTCCGAGCAGGGAGCCCGATGTGGGGCTCGATCCCAGGACTCTGGGACCATGACCTGAGCCAAGGCAGATGCTTAATGACTCAGCCACCCAGGCTCCCTGTCCTTTAATATTTTTAAATAGTTTTTACAAATGCCATGTCATAACTTTTTGTTTTCTGTTGAATAACTTCTTAGATTGTGTCTTTTTTATTGAAGTATAGTTAATGTCCAATGTTACATTAGTTTCAGATGTACAATATAGTCATTTGAAAAGTCTGTATGCCATGCTTGCTCACCACAAGTGTAGCTACCATTTTTCACCATATGATGCTATTATAATACCACTGACTATATTCCCTATTTTGTGCTTTTCATCCCTGTGACTTATTCATTCCATAACTGGAAGTTTGTATCTCTCAGTACCCTTTACCCATTTTGCCCATTGCCTTATCCCCAAGATTGTGCCTATTTTTATGATTCTTTAAATAATATCTTTCATTTTTTGAAAATTCTGTTTTTGATTCCACTACTGTGCTGTTATTTTTTATTGTTTTCTTTCTTTAATTTGAAGTTAGTTACTATAATGCCTTGTATTAATTGATTACTCTATTACTAACAAAAAAGTTAAATGAACTTTAAATGTTCATTTAAAGTTACAGATTTGTTAGGTGTTTATTAAATTTACAAATTTATTAATCATACTCCCAAAGTTTTAAGTTTCTCATTATTTTTCTATTCTTTCCTTTTTGCAATTTCCATTATTATATTATATTTGCAACATTTACTGCTTCATACTATTACTGAATCTTTCCAAGTATATGCATTTCTTTTGTCTCTTTTATGTTACATATGATATTAATATTTTTGTTAATTCTCATTTGTGATCTAGAACATGACTGATATTGTGTGTTTAAAATGGTCTATAATCGGGCGCCTGGGTGGCTCAGTTGCTTAAGCGACCGCCTTCGGCTCAGGTCATGATCCTGGAGTCCCTGGATCGAGTCCCGCATCTGGCTCCCTCCTCGGCAGGGAGTCTGCTTCTCCCTCTGACCCTCCCCCCATCTCATGTGCTTTCTCTCTCATTCTCTCTGTCTCTCAAATAAATAAATAAAATCTTTAAAAAAATAAAATAAAATAAAATAAAATGGTCTATAATCTCCTATTTTTTGCATGTAGGTTTATACTTAAACCTTTTGATACACAATTGTTAATATTGCTATCAGATTTATATCATTACCAATTTTTGTTTACATATTTGTTTCAAGAAATATATTTTAAAATTTCTCACCCTAACTTTAAATTTATAATTTTCTACTTGAATTTCTTTCAAGTTAAGGTTAGGTGTTTAGATTCAGGTGAGTCACAAATATATTATCTTATAAATTGTTCCATACATCACTGTATAATTATTATTTTCTTTTTTTATTTTATTATGTTATGTTAATCACCATACATTACATCATTAGTTTTTGATGTACTGTTCCATGATTCATTGTTTGTGTATAACACCCAGTGCTCCATTCAGTACTTGTCCTCTTTTATACCCATCACCAGGCTAACCCATCCCTCCATCCCCCTCCCCTCTGGAACCCTCAGTTTGTTTCTCAGAGTCCATAGTCTCTCATGGTTTGTCTCCCCCTCCGAATTCCCCCCTTCATTTCTCCCTTCCTACTATCTTCTTTTTTAACATATAATGTATTATTTGTTTCAGAGGTACAGGTCTGTGATTCAGCAGTCTTACACGATTCACAGCACTCACCATAGCACATACCCTCCCCAATGTCTATCACCCAGCCACCCCATCCCTCCCACCCCCCACCACTCCAGCAACCCTCAGTTTGTTTCCTGAGATTAAGAATTCCTCATATCACTGAGGTCATATGATACTTGTCTTTCTCTGATTGACTTATTTTGCTTAGCATAATACCCCCTAGTTCCATCCACATCATTTAGTATGTAGTTTTTTAAAATTTAATCTGAAAATTCCTTCTTTAATCTGCAAATGTACTCTATAATAATTACTGCCTTTATGGATGTATATGAATTTTCTTTTTCATGCTAATACCTCTTATTTTTTTAATTTTATTTTGATTTTGATAACATATCTGTTATTCTCTTCTAACCCTTTATGTTTTGACATGATTCTCCATTACCATCATTCCTTTACATTTTTAACATAATGTTCATTTATATGTTATTCATATGTGAATTCATATGTTAATATGTGTGTTAATAGTTCAAACTTCCTCATGAATAATGAAAGAATCATGGGCATATAAACTGTTTAATCCTCCTCCAATATTATTTCATACAACAAATATGTACTGAGTACTTATTAAGTGCCAGGCTCTTGGGATAAACCAATGATATAGATGACACAAATACCATGCCTTTGCTTTTGGGGGAGATATGTATATTGACTTAATGAACTAGACACTGATAAACATCCTTGGTCCTTTGGAAAGTTAGAAAGAGTCTTTCTATTTGTCTTAACCAACTGAGCCACCCAGGTATCCCTTTTTTATTTTTTAAGATTTTATTTATTTGTTAGAGTCTATAAGTCTTTTAAGTGAAGTTGAAGATATTCCACTGCTCTGAACTGATGAAGGAATCGCACTATCAGTACTCAAAATAGCATGCCCAAAGCTATTTCACTGTTCAATTTTGGGTGTTAAAATGCCAAACCATAGACAACTAGAGTTTTTATCCTATATAGTTTATCTTCAAACTACTATAGCATAGTATAGAGTGCCATTATCTGGATTAGGTGAATAAATCCACATTGCCTTTCTGTACGTAATATAATTTTAATTCACAATAATTTTTAAATGTTCTTTATGTTGAACCTTTAGTATATGAAATACTTAGCAAAGAAATAAATAGCGCACATTTTGAAAGAACATACAATATAATCTGCCTTCATTTTAAAATTAAAATATTAATAAAATACTATATCAAAAAAGTATCTTATTTAGTGATTTGATTTTAGCAGAACTTCTGATCAGAACATTGATCCTGAACTCATTAGTTTGTCATTTTTTTTTTGTTTTCACTTCTGCTTTATTAATTATAATGTGACTGTATGGACTATTTAAAACATGTCCAAATAGGGGAAAGTTGCACAAAACCAGTAAGAACTGATTTAAAAATACTGATATTTCCAAACCATATTATCTCTTTTGTAGTTGTATGGATTTAGATAGGCAACTAGCATTCTGGATATCACTTTACCACATATAAAATTGAAATACTAACTGACCTCATGTATTTTAATGACAAATTATATTTGTGATCACTTAAGAAATCCTTAAGTCCATGACCTAATCTGTCATCTGGGAAGACTCCATGCATGAAAGCCTCTGAGACTCTGAGACTTGCATTTGGTCTACAAAGAAAGCTATCCATTAGCAAAGTCAAACTTAAAGACCAGGCTATGATATCAGATGGTTTTCTTCTTGTCAAACTTCCAAGACCTAATATGGAAGATAATAAGCAAGATCCAGATTACTGTAATGTTCTATTCCTCAATGATGAGAGAGTAGAAATCTTCTGACCCACCTTATAGAGTGGTGGTGAGATTAAATGACTTATGATATGAAATGCACTACCACAGTTCCAGTTTAATAACAATATCCCATTAATGTTAATAGTGGAATGAGAATAATGAACATGAATCCCCCTTTCAGTATCATGAACCTAGGTAACTCCTTTTCAAATACTGTCTGAGAGTTAATAGAATAGTAACTTTGAATATTTTTTTTTCTCTTAGTGAAGGGTGTTCCAGGATCTCACACATTCCAACATCTCTAAGTTCCAGGTGTCTGAGTTCATCCTGACGGGATTCCCAGATCTTCACACCTGGCAGCACTGGCTCTCCCTGCCCCTGGCTCTGCTCTACCTCTTAGCACTCATTGCCAACATCCTTATCCTGATCACTATCAAACAAGAGGCCACACTGCACCAGCCCATGTACTATTTCCTGGGGATCCTGGCTATGGTAGACATGGGATTGGCTACCACCATCATGTCCACGATTTTGGCCATCTTATAGTTTAGTGCTAAGGCCATCAGTCTCCCTGAGTGCTTTGCTCAGATGTCTGTCATACACTGTTTTGTGGGCATGGAGTCAGGTATCTTTGTCTGCATGGCTATAGATAGATACATAGCCATTTGTAGACCACTACGCTATCCATTACTGATTCTTTTGTGGTCAAGCTAACTGTGTTCATGGCACTCAGAACCAGCCTAGCTACCATCCCAGTACCTGTGTTGGCTGCTCAGAGACACTACTGCTCACAGAGCCAAATTGAGCACTGCCTGTGCTCTAATTTTGGAGTCACTCTCCTGTCCTGTGATGACAGGACAATCAACAGCATCTACCAGGTACTTCTGGCCTGGACACTGATGGGGAGTGACCTGGATTTGATTTTCTTATCATATTCTTTGATACTTCACTCGGTGCTGAAGCTGAACTCAGCAGAAGCTGCATCCAAAGCCCTAAGTACCTGCACTTCTCACCTCATCCTGATCCTTCAGTCATCATAGTCATTTCTCTCACTCATAGTGCAGCAATGACTATTCCCCTCATCCCCGTTCTACTCAATGTACTACACAATGTCATTCCTCCTGCCCTCAACCCCATGGTGTATGCACTCAAGAACAAGGAGCTCAGGCAGGGCTTGTATAAGGCGCTTAAACTGAACATCAAGGGCAACTAACATGGAGAAGGGGTTCACTTGGGTAATTCGCCCACATATTTATTCTTATATTCTCCAATCATTATGCATGGGAGAAGTACTATTGAAAAAGAGCACTGTGGCAGATTTTCAGTTAATATAATAAATTTGTGGCAACAAATGAAACTTAAAAAGAAACACAAACAGGTGACACTTATTTTTTAAATCTTTGGGTTTCACACAAAAATTTTAATGCAAAAGTGAACCATTATGATGTTTATTGTCTCAAGGGATCCAAGGGAAAAGCAAGTGAAATATACCACCTGAACTTCCTCAGACCTTTTTGTTTCACATTATCTATTTTCTACACATATTTTACATTCTTTTTTCTTGTTTAAGAATGTCTTCCTACATTTCTCAGTTCACGAGGAAGAAAATACTGATTGCCCAAATTAATTATATTCATTAGTTCAAAGACATTTCCATACCCATTGGAATCCTTTTTCCCATTATAAATGCCCAGGGAATCATTCTTACTGACCCATGTTTATTTTGTGAAGTCCTTTCCAAAATAAGTAACCGTTATCCAAGATCCATAGCCTTCAAGCATCACTCAGAATCTAAATAATGCCCTTGGGTGCCAAAATAACAAGAAGTAAAAATCATGAGAATAGTACACTATTAGTGGACTATTAAAATATTGTAATCTGAAGGTCCAGAAAAAAACTTTATATGAATATCAACATAAATAGAGGTCTTTACAACTTGGTAAAACTTTAACAATTACATATGATTAGAGCACATTCATATTTTTATATTTTGAATTGAGGGCATTTAGAATTATTAAACTACTTTGGGGTTTGTGTATTTGTAAGGTGACTCCCATAGGATCTGTGTTGATAAATTGGGAAGGAACGAAGAGGCAGTTTCCAGAATGAGGAGAAATGTTACTGGGGATAGTAGGCACTGAAAAAGCAAAATAAACAAAACATTTCATGTAATCTATATTGGGGTGCAGATACATTTTCATAATTCACTTCTTATAAAATGTATAGCAAATATTATGAATGGAAAAGTATGACTGTTTTTCATATTGCTGATGCATGGTTACACTATCCTTAAAAAAAAATTCTCAATCAGAGCCAAAAGACCATGATCATGTTCAAGATAATTTTTTAGTCATTTTTAATCCTTTTATTCTTCTATCTTAGACCACTTATTTCTTCAAGGGGGCTTCATCCACTTAAAGCCATCTTACTATTTATTCCCATCTTATTTGGGAGCCTCTCTAAGTCATCTTATAGGCACTCAAATCTGTTTTTTACTTATTGCTTACTGTTCATATATTTACCCTGCCACCCATTTAACTGTTGAATTGACATAGTTTGCAAGAATTCTGGTGGTAAAATAGAAAGAGATAGAAATTGGTAGAAATAGGGCTTAGGCAAAATATGAACAAGAAAATATAATCTAATTATAAAATTCACAAACAAATTTATACCATATGATTTCACTCATCTATGGAATTTAAGAAAAGAAATAGATGAACCTAGGGGAAAAAAGAGAGAGAGGCAAACCATAAAACAGACTCAACTATAGAGCACAAAGCGAGGGTTGCTGGAAGGGAGGTGGGCAGGGGGATGGGTTAAATGGGTGATGGGTAGTAAGCAGGGTAATTGTTGTGATGAGCACTGTGTTATATGTAAGTGATGAATTACTAAATTCTACTCCTGAAACTAATATTACACTATATGCTAAATGGCATTTTATTTTTTATTTTTTTAAGATTTTATTTATTTATTTGAGAGAGAGAGAGAGAGAGCACAAAAGCACAATCGGGGGTAGGGGAGGGGAGGGGAGGAAGGGCAGAGGGAGAAGGAGAAGCAGACTCTCCACTGAGCAGGGAGCCCATGTGGGGCTTGTTCCCAGGATCGTGGGATCATGACCTCAGCTGAAGGCAGATGCTTAACCGACTGAGCCACCCAGGCGCTGCACTAACTGGCTTTTAAATAAAAACTTGAAGCTACAAAAATAATTTATGCCATGCTGCTTAAAAACTGCTACAATTGGGATTTAAATTTTCCTTCAGCCATTTTGGCTACACAAAGAAAGAACTCTAAATTATGTTTCACCAAAACTTAATCAAAACAAGTTGTTCTGGATAGGCCCAAGATTCCTGATATTGAGATGGGAGAAGTGTTATTTTGCATGAGTTCTAATTGTTATAATTTATGGCATTCCCAGTAGCATCTCTATAATAAAAATAATGGATGTTTCTTGTTGTTTCATATAGTGTACCTCATAGGACCAAGGAAATAACAAGAAAAGAAGTTTTGGTAAATACAATTTTATAAGGGTACAATGTTGACATCATTGTGATCCTGGTATAAAGTTCTCTATTATTCTTTCTCATTTAAATGTTAAATTGCAGATATATAAATGAATGCAAAGACTGAATTTCCTTCAGTCAATCCTTAATATCACAAATCTGGACTTTAAAATGTATTGAAAGTCATCAATATTAGTAGGAATTAGGGATGATCTGTTAGTGTAATTTGTTTTTAATTAGTTCATATTTTTTGTTAATCAAGTAGTTAAATGACAGGTACAGGCTTGCCCTAGACCAAGTCAATAGATCTTTCATTTGCATTATCAAAGAACCTTCTTAATTTTCACAATACAGCAGTTCATATCATAACATATGTGCCAGTTGTACATCTATCTGGGCCTCTGGGCCAAATATCCCATGAAAAGATAGCATATCAATAGCATTTAGCATAAGGTCAGAAGTATAGTCTAAATTATAAATGAATGCTTTTGACTGAGCAAGTACATTTTCTTCACTTTAAATTTAACAGTCATTGACTTATAATTTATATCACAATCAGCATAATACTTAGCTTGTTGTGATGTGTTAGATCTGCAGCTTCTACAGAAGATGTTAGTAGTATGGAAGAACTTTGAGAGTTGCAGGACTATATCTAAGGGATCCACTGAGCCTCATGGAACCACCTGGAAAAGTTTCAGGTCTATCTCCAGATCCTAACACTCATGGAGCTATAGAATTGTGTTCAACTTCAGCAAGAGAGATAGACTACAAGAGTAAGGCTTAGCATCATGTGCATCCAGACCATGAGTTACTATTAACAGTATAGTATGTTTTAGCTTGCTAGAAATCTCAGGGTAGGGAATACCAAAAGAAAAATGTTTGTTACACTGGAACCCTTGATACAGGATAAGAGAATAATTTAAAATGTTGCTTAGTAAAATCAATTTCTGAAGCTTAAAAATAATGTATGTCTGATATGATATAGCTCACCTTTCTAATCCAAGTGTAAAATAAAACACACCTCATTCTTGTCAGGGAAGTTTTTTTTTATTAATTAATATTAGTCATTTTGTTGGAGCTCGTGTTAAAGATTTGGGTTCATTCATTAGCAACAAGCTGGGGAAAAGCAGGTCTTCCTTTTATTGAGAGTTGATCCATATTTCTGGCAATGGTAAATTGAATTATAGGTCTTATTTGCCCAAGGTAGAGATGAAAACTCTCATCTCCATCGGCACAGAAACTGAGATATGTCTCTAAAATCACTTCTAAAAATTTGTATAAGTATCTTTACATGACTCTCTTTGCATCTAGATTTGACCTTTATATTTTTGACTAATGAAATAAGTTTTCACTATAAATTTCTGTCACCATTAGTGCATTACATAACTCATTGTTGCAACCAGCTAAAATTTTTGAGACA
The DNA here is from genome assembly GCF_003265705.2 of Callorhinus ursinus. Lineage (NCBI taxonomy): Eukaryota > Metazoa > Chordata > Mammalia > Carnivora > Otariidae > Callorhinus > Callorhinus ursinus. The sequence goes on along the minus strand of NW_027397111.1, from coordinate 11,063,428 downwards.
CAAATATTAAATTAACTAAGAAATCAAACATTGATACCTTATAGCATCTTCACTCTTTTGGCTACTTTTCTGTAAATTTAAAATTATTTCAAAATGAAACATATTTTTTTAAAACATGGGCTTATGTTTTGCATGTTTTTTCTTCAATTTCATTTTTTTTAGCAATTTAACTGCATTTTATAAAAGTGTCAATCTGTGATGGATCCAAAATGGAAATTTTAAAAGAAAAACTGGTCTTTCCCACAGAAAAATAAATAAATAAATAAAAGACACATTTTCTCCAGTCAACCTACAGAATGGGAGAAGATATTTGCAAATGTCTTAGATAAAGGGCTAGTATCCAAAATCTATAAAGAACTTATTAAGCTCAACACCCAAAAAACAAAAAATCCAGTCAAGAAATGGGCAGAAGACACAAACAGACATTTTTCCAAAGAAGATACACAAATGGCCAACAAACACACAAAAAAATAACATTTTTTCAGCATCAGGGAAACACAAATCAAAACCACAATGAGATACCACCTCACACTGGTCAAAATTGCTAAAATTAGGTCTTGGGGGGGCGGAGCAAGATGGCGGAGGAGTAGGAGACCTGGATTTCGTCTGGTCTCAGGAATTCAGCTGGATAGGGATCAAACCAATCTGAACACCTATGAACTCAACAGGAGATCAAAGATAAGAATAGTAACAACACTCTGAACAGAAAAGCGACCACTTTCTGGAAGGTAGGATGTGCGGAGAAGTGAATCCAAGGCGATATTCGGGAGGATAGACGGCAGGGTAGGGGGCCTCCGTCGGCCGCTTCTGGCAAGTGATAGAGCCGCGGAGCACAAAATCGGAACTTTTAGAAGTCGGCTCCGCTGAGGGACGTCACTCCAGTGGCTAAGCGGGGGGTGGAACCCTCACAGACAGTGTGGTCTCAGGACCCTCGGGGTCACAGAAAGACAGGGGGTGCCTGAGTGTGGCAGAGCTCCCAGGTATCGGAGCAGGGAAGCTGTCTGCAGAGACTGAGCCGAGGCGCAGGCTCTCAGCTTGGGGTTGCCATAAACTGTGATCCATGGCCCAGTCAGGCCACTGCTCCTCCAGCAGGGACCCAACAAGCGGCAGATCCGAGAAGACTCCACTTCCTCCCCCTGGGAGGAGCAGCGCGGGAGCGCACTGCAGGGATCTGCTGGGTTTGGAGACTCCACACGGGGTCGGGTGCCAGAGATAAAAATGCTCGATCACAGGCCAGGTGAGCACGGAGTGCGGCCGGAGACCGGGGACAAGGGAGTGACTACTTTTCTCTGGGGGTGCATTGAGGAGCAGGGCCCCGAGTTCTCAGCCCCTCCGGGCGGAGATTGGGAGGCCACCATTTTCACCCTGGTCCTCCAAAGCTGTACCAAGAGCTTGCAGGGAACAAAAGCTCCTGAGAGCAAACCGGAGCAGCTTGCTTAGCCCGGACTCACAAGGGCAGGGCAATTCTGCCTCCGGCAAAGACATTTGGGAAACAGGGCAACAGGCCCCTCCCCCAGAAGATCAGCACGAACAGCCAGCAAGCCAAGACCAAGTTTACCGATCAAGGAGAATGGGACAACTCCAGCGCTAAGGGAATACTGCACATAGAATTCATGGCTTTTTTACCATAATTCATTAGTTTTTCAAAGTTAATTTTTTAACTGTTTTTTTTTATTTTTTTCCCTTTTTCAAACAACATCAATCCCTTTTCTTAAAAAAACATTTTTTATTTTTCATTTTTAGAGTCATATTTTTGTCCCTTCATAATAGTTACCCTTATTTTTGGCATATATATATAAGTTGTTCTCTCTTTAAAATTTTGAGATACAATTTCTTCTAACAGATCAAAATATACCCTAAATCACTAGTGTATGGCTTTGTTCTATTCTGCCTGATCACATTCTCTCCCTTTTTTTTCTTTTTTTTTTCTTTTTTCTTTTTAAATCTCCTTCTTTCTTTTTAAAAACCACTTCTTATCTTATCAATTCCTTTTATAAAATCTTTTATAATTTTCATCTTTACAATCATCTTCCATCCCTTCATTGTAGCAACCCTTATTTTGTACATATATGTCTTTCTTCCTTTAAAATTTTACCAGGCACTTTCTTCTAACAGACCAAAATATGCCCAAAACTAGTGTGTGGCACTGATCTATGCACTAGCCTGATCATATTTGATCATATTCGGTTTTTTTTTTGTTTTGTTCTGTTTTTGTTTGTTTTTATCTTTTTCTTTTTCCTTTTTTTTTCTCTTCTTTCTTTCCCTTTCTGGTCCCCTGGTTTCAGGTCTTTTCTGATTTGTATAGAGTATATTTGCTGGAGATGTTGTTAACCTGTTAGTATTCTGTTCTCTCATTCATCTGTTCTCTGAACAAAATGACAAGATGAAAAAAATCACCTCAGCAAAAAGAATAAGAGGTAGTACCGTCTGCCAGGGACCTACTCAATACGGACATTAGTACGATGTCGGACCTAGAGTTCAGAATCATGACTTTAAAGATACTAGCTGGGCTTGAAAAAAGTGAGGAAGTTATTAGAGAAACCCTTTCTGGAGAAATAAAAGAACTAAAATCTAACCAAGTTGAAATCAAAAAAGATATTAATGAGGTGCAATCAAAAATGGGGGCACCAACTGCTAGGATAAATGAGGCCAGAAGAAAGAATCAGCGATATAGAAGACCAAATGATGGAAAATAAAGAGGCTGCGAAAAAGAGAGATAAACAACTACTGGATCACGAGGGCAGAATTCGAGAGATAAGCGATACGATAAGAAGAAACAACATTAGAATAATTGGGATCCCAGAAGAAGAAGAAAGAGAGAGAGGGGCAGAAGGTATATTGGAGCAAATAATAGCAGAGAACTTCCCTAATGTGGGGAAGGAAACAGACATCAAAATCCAGGAGGCACAGAGAACCCCTTTCAAAATCAATAAAAATAGGTCAACACCCCGACATCTAATAGTAAAACTTACGATTCTCAGAGACAAAGAGAAAATCCTGAAAGCAGCTCGGGAGAAGAGATATGTAACCTACAATGGTAGAAACATTAGATTGGCAACAGACCAATCCACAGAGACCTGGCAGGCCAGAAAGGACTGGCATGATATCTTCAGAGCACTAACCGAGAAAAATATGCAGCCAAGAATACTCACCCTCACAAGAAAGTGAGGGTGTGGAAAACCTTTTACCATGCTAACGGACACCAAAAGAGAGCTGG
>NW_027397111.1:11054461-11055211 GCF_003265705.2 Callorhinus ursinus | reverse complement strand
GGGTTTTTTTTTGTTTTGTTCTGTTTTTGTTTGTTTTTATCTTTTTCTTTTTCCTTTTTTTTTCTCTTCTTTCTTTCCCTTTCTGGTCCCCTGGTTTCAGGTCTTTTCTGATTTGTATAGAGTATATTTGCTGGAGATGTTGTTAACCTGTTAGTATTCTGTTCTCTCATTCATCTGTTCTCTGAACAAAATGACAAGATGAAAAAAATCACCTCAGCAAAAAGAATAAGAGGTAGTACCGTCTGCCAGGGACCTACTCAATACGGACATTAGTACGATGTCGGACCTAGAGTTCAGAATCATGACTTTAAAGATACTAGCTGGGCTTGAAAAAAGTGAGGAAGTTATTAGAGAAACCCTTTCTGGAGAAATAAAAGAACTAAAATCTAACCAAGTTGAAATCAAAAAAGATATTAATGAGGTGCAATCAAAAATGGGGGCACCAACTGCTAGGATAAATGAGGCCAGAAGAAAGAATCAGCGATATAGAAGACCAAATGATGGAAAATAAAGAGGCTGCGAAAAAGAGAGATAAACAACTACTGGATCACGAGGGCAGAATTCGAGAGATAAGCGATACGATAAGAAGAAACAACATTAGAATAATTGGGATCCCAGAAGAAGAAGAAAGAGAGAGAGGGGCAGAAGGTATATTGGAGCAAATAATAGCAGAGAACTTCCCTAATGTGGGGAAGGAAACAGACATCAAAATCCAGGAGGCACAGAGAACCCCTTTCAAAATCAATAAAA
>NW_027397111.1:11005586-11054361 GCF_003265705.2 Callorhinus ursinus | reverse complement strand
CTGAAAGCAGCTCGGGAGAAGAGATATGTAACCTACAATGGTAGAAACATTAGATTGGCAACAGACCAATCCACAGAGACCTGGCAGGCCAGAAAGGACTGGCATGATATCTTCAGAGCACTAACCGAGAAAAATATGCAGCCAAGAATACTCACCCTCACAAGAAAGTGAGGGTGTGGAAAACCTTTTACCATGCTAACGGACACCAAAAGAGAGCTGGAGTGGCAATCCTTATATCAGACAAATTAGATTTTAAAACAAAGACTGTAATAAGAGATGAAGAAGGATCCTATATCCTACTTAAAGGGTCTATCCAAAAAGAAGATCTAACAATTGTAAATATCTATGCCCCTAACGTGGGAGCAGCCAATTATATAAGGCAATTAATAATGGAAGCAAAGAAACACATTGACAACAATAAAATAATAGTGGGGACTTTAACACCCCCCTGACTGAAATGGACAGATCATCTAAGCAAAAGATCAACAAGGAAATAAAGACTTTAAATGAAACACTGGACCAAATGGACTTTACAGACATATTCAGAACATTCCATCCCAAAGCAACGGAATACGCATTCTTCTCTAGTGCTTACGGACATTCTCCAGAATCGATCACATCCTAGGTCACAAATCAGGTCTCAACCGGTACCAAAAGATTGGGATTATTCCCTGCATATTTTCAGACCACAATGCTTTGAAACTAGAACTCAATCACAAGAGGAAAGTCGGAAAGAACTCAAATACATGGAGGCTAAAGAGCATCCTACTAAAGAATGAATGGGTCAACCAGGAAATTAAAGAAGAATTAAAAAAATTCATGGAAACCAATGAAAATGAAAACACAACTGTTCAAAATCTTTGGGATACAGCCAAGGCAGTCCTGAAAGGAAAGTATATAGCAATACAAGCCTTTCTGAAGAAACAAGAAAGGGCTCAAATACACAACCTAACCCTACACCTAAAGGAGCTAGAGAAAGAACAGCAAATAAAGCCTAAACCCAGCAGGAGAAGAGAAATAATAAGGATCAGAGCAGAAATCAATGAAATAGAAACCAAAAGAACAGTGGAACAGATCAATGAAACTAGGAACTGGTTCTTTGAAAGAATTAAAAAGATTGATAAACCCCTGGCCAGACTGATCAAAAAGAAAAGAGAAATGACCTAAATCAACAAAATCATGAATGAAAGAGGAGAGATCACAACCAGCACCAAAGAAATAGAAACAATTATAAGAACATATTATGAGCAACTCTACACCAGCAAATTAGATAACCTGAAAGAAATGGGTGCATTCCTAGAGATGTATCAACTACCAAAACTGAACCAGGAAGAAATAGAAAACCTGAACAGACCTATAACCACTAAGGAAATTGAAGCAGTCATCAAAAATCTCCCAAGAAACAAAAGCCCAGGGCCAGATGGCTTCCCAGGGGAATTCTATCAGACATTTCAAGAAGAATTAATACCTATTCTCCTGAAACTGTTCCAAAAAATAGAAATGGAAGAAGAACTTCCAAACTCATTTTATGAGGCCACCATTACCTTGATCCCAAAACCAGACAAAGACCCCATCAAAAAGGAGAATTACAGACCAATATCCTTTATGAACATGGATGCAAAAATTCTCACCAAAATACTAGCCAATAGGGGCCAACAGTACATTAAAAGGATTATTCAACATGACCCAGTGGGATTTATCCCTGGGCTGCAAGGCTGGTTCAACATCCGCAAATCAAACAACGTGATACAATACGTTAACAAAAGAAAGAACAAGAATCATATGATCCTCTCAATAGATGCAGGAAAAGCATTTGACAAAGTACAGCATCCTTTCTTGATCAAAACTCTTCAGAGTATAGGCATATATATAGAGGGTACATACCTCAATATCATAAAAGCTATCTATTAAAAACCTACAGCGAATATCATTCTCAATGGGGAAAAGCTAAGAGCTTTTCCCCTAAGGTCAGGAACGCGGCAGGGATGTCCACTCTCACCACTGCTATTCAACATAGTATTAGAAGTCCTAGCCACAGCAATCAGACAACAAAAAGAAATCAAAGGCATCCAAATCGGCAAAGAGGAAGTCAAACTCTCACTCTTTGCAGATGATATGATACTGTATGTGGAAAACCCAAAAGACTCCACCCCAAAACTGCTAGAACTCATCCAGGAATTCAATAAAGTAGCAGGCTATAAAATCAATGCACAGAAATCAGTGGCATTCCTATACACCAACAACAAGACAGAAGAAAGAGAAATTAAGGAGTCGATCCCATTTACAATTGCACCCAAAACCATAAGATACCTAGGAATAAATTTAACCAAAGAGGCAAAGGATCTGTACTCAGAAAACGATAAAATACTCATGAAAGAAATTGAAGAAGACACAAAGAAATGGAAAAACATTCCATGCTCATGGATTGAAAGAACATTGTGAAGATGTCAATGCTACCTAGAGCAATCTACACATTCAATGCAATCCCCATCAAAATACCATCCACTTTTTTCAAAGAAAGGGAACAAATAATCCTAAAATTTGTATGGAACCAGAAGAGACCCCGAATAGCCAGAGGAATATTGAAAAAGAAAAGCAAAGCTGGTGGCATCACAATTCCAGACTTCCAGCTCTATTACAAAGCTGTCATCATCAAGACAGTATGGTACTGGCACAAAAACAGACACATAGATCAATGGAACAGAATAGAGAGCCCAGAAATGGACCCTCAACTCTATGGTCAACTCATCTTTGACAAAGCAGGAAAGAATGTCCAGTGGAAAAAAGACAGTCTCTTCAACAAATGGTGTTAGGAAAATTGGACAGCCACATGCAGAAGAATGAAACTGGACCATTTCCTTACACCACACACAAAAATAGACCCAAATGGTTGAAAGACCTAAACGTGAGACAGGAGTCCATCAAAATCCTAAAGGAGAACACAGGCAGCAACCTCTTCGACCTCAGCCGCAGCAACTTCTTCCTAGAAACATCGCCAAAGGCACGGGAAGCCATGGCAAAAATGAACTATTGGGATTTCATCAAGATAAAAAGCTTTTGCACAGCAAAAGAAACAGTCCACAAAACCAAAAGACAACCGACAGAATGGGAGAAAATATTTGCAAATGACATATCAGATAAAGGGCTAGTATCCAAAATCTATAAAGAACTTATCAAACTCAACACCCAAAGAACAAATAATCCCATCAAGAAATGGGCAGAAGACATGAACAGACATTTTTCCAAAGAAGACATCCAAATGGCCAACAGGCACATGAAAAAGTGCTCAACATCGCTCGGCATCAGGGAAATCCAAATCAAAACCTCAATGAGATACCACCTCACACCCATCAGAATGGCTAAAACTAACAAGTCAGGGAATGACACATATTGGCGGGGATGTGGAGAAAGGGGAACCCTCCTACACTGTTGGTGGGAATGGAAGCTGGTGCAACCACTCTGGAAAACAGTATGGAGGTTCCCGAAACAGTTGAAAATAGAGCTACCATACGATCCAGCAATTGCACTACTGGGTATTTATCACAAAGATACAAATGTAGGGATCTGAAGGGGTACATGCACCCCAATGTTTATAGCAGCAAAGTCCACAATAGCCAAACTGTGGAAAGAGCCAAGATGTCCATCAACTGATGAATGGATAAAGAAGAGGTGGTATATATACACAATGGAATATTATGCAGCCATCAAAAGGAATGAGATCTTGCCATTTGCAACGACGTGGATGGAACTGGAGGGTGTTATGCTTAGTGAAATAAGTCAATCAGAGAAAGACATGTATCATATGACCTCACTGATATGAGGAATTCTTAATCTCAGGAAACAAACTGAGGGTTGCTGGAGTGGTGGGGGGTGGGAGGGATTGGGTGGCTGTGTGATAGACATTGGGGAGGGTATGTGCTATGGTGAGCACTGTGAATTGTACAAGACTGATGAATCACGGATCTGTACTTCTGAAACCAATAATGCAATATATGTTAAGAAAAAAAAAGAAGAAGAAGATAGCAGGAGGGGAAGAATGAAGGGGAGTATGTCGGAGGGGGAGATGAACCATGAGAGACGATGGACTCTGAAAAACAAGCTGAGGGTTCTAGAGGGGAGGGGGTTGGGGGGATGGGTTAGCCTGGTGATGGGTATTAAAGAGGGCACATTCTGCGTGGAGCACTGGGTGTTATGCCCAAACAATGAATCATGGAACACTACATCAAAAACTAATGATGTATGGTGATTAACAGAACAATAAAAATTATTTTTGAAAAATTGCTAAAATTAACAACTCAGGATACAATAGATATTGGCAAAGATACAGAGAAAGCCTCTTACACTGTTGGTAGGAATGCAAACTAGAACAGCCACTCTGGAAGACAGTATGGAGTTTCCTCAAAAGTTAAAAATAGAACCCCCCCACAATGATCCAGCAATTGCACTACTAGGTATTTAACCAAAGGATACAAGAATACTAATTCTAAAGGATATACGCACCCTGAGGTTTTTAGCAGCATTGTCAATAAGAGCCAAATTATGGAAAGAGCCCAAATGTCCATCAACTGATTAATGGATAAAGAGGTGGTATATATACAATAGAATATTATTCAGCCATTAAAAAGAAAGAAACCTTACCATTTGGAGCAATGTGGATGGAACTAGAGGGTATTATGCTAAGTAAATTATGTCAGTCAGAGAATGACAAATACCATATGATTTCACTCATATGTGGAATTTAAGAAACAAAACAGATGAACATAGGGGAAGGGAAGGAAAAATAAAATAACACGAAATCAGAGAGGGAGACAAACCATAAGAGACTCTTAACTATAGGAAACAAACTGAGGGCTGCTGGAGGGGAGATTGGTAGTGTGATGAGGTAACTGGGTGTTGGGCATTAAGGAGGGCACTTGATGGAATGAGCACTGGGTATTTTATGCAACTGATGAATCACTAAACCCTACCTCTGAAACTAATAATACACGATATGTTAATTAATTGATTTTAAATAAAAGTTAAAAAAAAAGTAATATTTTAAGAGAGGTATAACAAACACACAGAAGAGAACACACATCATGATGAATTAACATGAAGAGAACACAAGCCAGGTCAATAAATGTTTTTTCTCAGCATCTGAATTGCTCCGTTCATGCCCCTTCCAAGTCAGTAACCTAAAAGTAACCACTCTCTCTCTTTTTTTTTAAGATTTTATTTATTTATTTGTCAGAGAGAGAGCAGAAGCAGGGGAAGTGGCAGGCAGAGGGAAAAGCAGGCTCCCTGTTGAGCAAGGAGCCTGATGCAAGACTTGATCCCAGGGTCCTGAGATCAATTAACCGACTGAACTACTAAGGCATCCCATTAAGCACTCTCTTGACTTTTATCTACATTGATTAATTTTGGCCTGTTCTTGTACTTTATGTAAATGCCACTTTGTTATTAACTAAGTAGTCCATATATAAATGCTTTTTAGTTCTTATACCACAATAAATCCTGTTATCCATAATTCCTAAAATTACTATATGATTCATATATTTTGTCACTCAATCTTTTCTATTCTTTCTTTAGCATCAACTAAGAGAAAAGTAAATGACTGAATCAAAATTTCATTTTTCTCCTTCAGAGCCAGTAGTTGTTTAAGGTGAAGAAATATAGTGCACCAGTTAAAAACTTTGGTTCTGGAATCACAATACACCAAGTTTCAAATCCTAAAGTGGCTCCCTATCATCTGTATGAACTCTTTGAACTTCATCACTAAAATTAAAATGATAATATTCCCTTTTATCCACCTATTAGTATTAGTACATATTATAAATAAAATAAATGCTGGGTATCTCTCTTCAGGTAAGTGGTTTCTCACATTTATAGTTTGATTTAGAAAGACACTACACTATGCTGAGTTCTCCCAGAAGCAGATCTGAGGTAAGAATTTGACTTAAAATTTTATTTGGTAGATGATACTGGGAAACATTGATGAGAGGGAACGTAAGACAAGAAAGGAAAGGAAATCAGTGTAAGGCATGTAAATAGCAGGTTACTGATTGTAGGTAAATGGATTCAGTACATCTGAGGATATTTTTTAGATAATGTTATGGGACATGTATCAGCATTTTCCCACCATGAAATGAGAACATCTGAGTATTTGCCCTCCAACTTCAACTCATGGGACTTAGGTGACTTAATCCCTGATCACTTCTGGGCTTCTCTGCCTGCTAGCTAGAGAAAGTTCTCAAGCAGAGTCATCACTTGAAAAAAGACACTATTTATAGGTAACTGAGAGCCAAGAGGCTACAGAAGGGGTACCAACAACATCTGTTATATTTGACTACCCACAAGATCCAAATGCAGTGCTATTCCACATTATATTAAGTCTAGCTTTTCATGGCCTTTTTAAGTTAGCAGCCAGTCACAATTTCTATAATAAAAAAAGACAACTTGCAATAGGAAGGTTAATGGGACAATATACAAACCCATTGCTGTAGTTGATCCTGAAGCCGTTAATGATAACCATCATCTCCCTATTCTACTCCCTATTATAGATTCTCCTCTCCCATAGTTGGAATTTCTGCTAGTGTAGGTTTTATGCCAAGGGAAATTTCTACATCTTCATCCCTGAAGGGACTAAAACCTTGGGTTTCTATGCCTTTCCAGTCTTTTAAAGCTATATTTGCCTGTTGACAATCACCAGAAATTAGAAACACCAAGAGGTCTGCATTGAACTCCTGGTTCCAAACATCATCTGCTACCCTCCCCCACCAACCAAAATGCAGCAGCAACATATCTCCTCATGACCATCTGGGTTAAGTATTTCTGCCACTGGAGCTACTCCTTTTATACTTCCTGATCTATAGGCAGGGCCATCCACAAATAATCAAGTAGCAGCCATAGTTTTAGGCACTGTGTCTCAGGTAGAAGAGATCTCCTACACTTGGAAATTAGAACTTCTTACCAATAGAGACTAAATTGAGAGGAAAAAAGAAAAAAACAAAACATAGGTTATTAGGGATGAAAACAATTTAAAAAAAATACTTCTTTCTCTATCCATTGGCTTCTGAATGCTGTGGTTTAGTTACCAGACAGAAGAGACCATGTAATTAGGTACTTCAGACATCTTCCACATATCCCACAACTCCATAGAATGTCATGCTTGAATTAGTGCCTTAGCCACATTTTCTAACGCATGTTAAAAGAAAGTCTCTTTTTAAAACGCCTTTATGGAGATGTCTCACAATTTCACAGGTTTTCAGACTTTTGCAGCAAGTATTAAATCCAGCTTAGTTGGACTGCAAGTGTGTGTTTGGCTGGAAGATACTGACAACCTTAACCAAATATCAGTGTTAATATCACCAAAATGGAATCAAATGACAGCATATGCCCTTAGTGTTGTGAGGCACTGAGAAGGCCAAAATATGTAAATATATTCCAAACTGCATAATCTGTATCTAATCATGAGGAATACTCAATCAAAGATGAGAGCAAATCTACTTAAAAAAACTTCTAAAATATCAATTTTATGGAATTCAAAGAAATTCAGTAGAAGTATTTCAGTTTTAAAAAGACTAAATATGATAGCCAAGTACAATTAATAACTTGGATTAGGGAGCAAGAATTTACGATACAGAACATGATGGAGAAAATTGAAAGAATTTATATGAACTATACATCAGTTAAAAATGTTATGCCAAAAAAAAAAAAATGGAGCACTGGGTGTTATGAACAAACAATGAATCATGGAACACTACATCAAAAACTAATGATGTAATATATGGTGATTAACATAACAATAAAAAATTAAAAAAAAGAAAAAATGTTATGCCAATTTTAGATTCTGAAAATTTGGCAATTGCAATAAACAGAGATAGAGACAGGAAGAAGAGAGAGAAAGAAAGAGATAGAGAGAGGGAGTTTTCAATGACTACATTTAACAAACAAATACAAATTCTAACAAATTAGAAAATTCAATAGAAAAATTGGCAGAAGATTCAGATACTTCAAAATAAAGAACATCTAAATGGGAAATATTCATATGAAATTTATGGCACCAGTCAAAGGGGAAAGGCAAATTAAAACCACAGTGATTATATAACTCAGACCAAAAAACAAAACAAAACAACAATATAATATGGGCAGGAGACATGGACATTTTTCCAAAGATACAGATGGCCAACAGATGCACAAAAGGATGCTCAAAATCAGTAATCATTAGGGAAATACAAATCAAAACCATGAGATATCACCTCATAAGTGTTAGATGGCTGAAATAAAAAAGACGAGAAGTAACAAGAGTCAGTGAAGATATAGAGAAAAAAAAGCAACCCTTGTACACTGTGGGTGGGAATGTAAATTGATGCAGTCTCTGTGCAAAAACAGTATGGAGGTTCCTCAAAATCTAAAAATAGAATTACCATATAATCCATTAATTTAATCACTGGGCATTTACCCAGTGAAAATGAAAAAACTACTTTGAAAACATACATGCACCCCTATGTTTATTGCAGCATTAGTTATAGTAGCCAAGATATGGGAACAACCTAAGTGTCCATTGATAGAAAAATGGATAAGGAAGAAGAGTGTGTGTGTGTGTGTGTGTGTGTGTGTGTGTGTGTGTGTGTGTAATAGCATATTACACAGCCATAAAAAAAGGATGAGATTGTGCCATTTGCAATAACATGGGTAGACCTAAAGGGTATTATGCTAAATGAATTGAGTCAGACTAAAAAAGACAATTACCATATGATTGCACTCATATGTGGAATCTAACAAAATACAGATGAATAAACAGAGGGGAGGTGAGTAGGGGGATGGGGAAATAGGTGATGAAGATTAAGTGTACACTTATCATGGTGAGCACTGATTAATGTGTAGAATTGTTTAATCACTATATTGTACACCTGAAGCTAATATAACACTGTATGTTAACTACACTGGAATTAAAATTAAAAACTTAATAAGAGAACAAATGAATGAACAAACAAAAGCAGAATCAGACCTATAGATACAGAGAATGAACAAACAGCATAAGTAATACAGTCATTTATTGTAATAGTGTTATATGATGACAGATGATGGCTATGATTATGTTGAGCATAGCACAATGTATAAACTTCGTGTGTCAACTATCCTAAAAAATGTGAAATAAATGCAAAAAAACTGTTCTATCTTGCACTGGAATTAATCTTTACACATTCATCATTTTGTAGCATCAAAACTTGTCATTTAGAAATATTGACTCACTGAGTTATGCAGATCTTCTAAATGTTGGCATATTTTACAAATAATAATCACACATCTTATAGACCCTGGAAAACTCATTCTATATTGGTAAAAGGATGAAACTGAAAAGGGCAAATAATAGATTAATACTACTATAAAAATTGTTGTGATTCCTAGGTTTTCCAAGATGGTCTTGAAGCCCTCAGGGGTCCATGGACAACACCTCAACAAATGTTGCATCAGATGCTCGAGATAAAGGGGAGGAAACTGAAGAGAGATCACTGATGATCAGCGTGCCAGAAAAGAGATACTGAACTAAGAGATTATAGTGGAGAGACTATATCCAAGAAGTTTTCATACCTCTGGTAGATTTGAGCATTATTAAGACTGTCCATAGTATTCTTAGTAAGTAATTTTATTCAATAGAGGAAACAAAACCCTGATATCAGTGAGGAAAAATAAATCAATATTGAGAAACTGTATAGGTGTTTTGAGTCATATATTGCCTTTATTATGAAGGGCGAACTTATACCTTGTAAGCATTCTTTATTCTTGAGTAAATTGGTCAGCAAAGCTTTTTACAATATGATGTTTACTAAATGCCATTCTTTTAAAAGCCATGACTGCCAGTTTTATCTGCCTATTATCAACCCAATTCATAACCTGCATTTTAGTTTCAAAAACTGCCCAGGCTGGAAAAAGTCCTGAAAAGCCATTTTGTGTCTTCTCCAATAGCAAGATTACAAACATAGAAAAGACACTAAAGACCTCTCTCAGAAAGTTAAGAAATATCTTACATGGATACATTAGAGAAAAATTATAATGAACCCATATCAATTACCTGATTAAAATTAGTGATGGAGAAAAATAAAGGGAAGGCACTGGGTTATAAATCCAGAATTAGCAACAAATTTCCCTTCTGTCACTGCAGAAAACATACTCTGGGATAGACCTGGACAATATAAGATACCTCCCGAGTGAATGTATGATGTAACACATGAGTGGCTTCCTTGTTGTTTTTTCATTCGTCTTCTACTAATTTCAATTGTCCTGCATACGTGTACATTTCTCACCCTGGAAGAGCTTTATGACACTGTCTCTGAGGCTTTGTCTTTATCCCATAAAAGATGGGGTTGAGAGCTGGGGGAAGTAGAAGATAAAGGTTAGCCACAATGATTTGGAGAGAGGGGGGAATGGTCTGTCCCCCAAAACAGTGGGTAAAGAAAGTGAAGAATGCTGGAACATAGGTGATGATGACGGCAGATATATGGGCAGTGCAGCGGCTGAAGGCCTTCTGCCGAGCATCTGCTGATGAAAGGCTTACCACAGTCTGAAGGATCATAGTGTAAGACACAGATATACAGCAGATGTCAAACACTCCAATCAGGAGGGCAACCATCAGACCATAGATGACATTGATCCTGACGCTGGCACAGGACAACTTCACCACTGAGATGAGGTCGCAATATGTATGGGAGATAATATTACTTTGGCAGAAGGGCAAATGCTTGACCAAGAATGGGAAAGGAATCATCAGCAACACACCCCTCAGGAAGGTGGTAAGTGCAGCTTTGGCAATGATAGGGTTAGTGAGTATGGTAGCATAAGGCAATGGGTAGCAAATGGCCACATAGTGGTCCAGAGCAATGAGCATGAGCACACCAGACTCCACACCTGTGAGGCCATGAACAAAGACCTCTGGACTAAGCAAGTGTTGACGTTAATTTCCTTGAAATTGAACCAGAAGATGCAGAGTGCATTGGGTAGTGTAGTGGTGCAGGTAATGAGGTCAGTGAGGGACAGCATGGCCAGAAAGAAATACACTGTGTGATATAAGGACTCCTCATGATGAAGGAGGTACACAAGGCCAAGGTTTCCCACAAGAGAGATGATATGCATTGTGCAGAATGGAAGGGAGATCCATATGTGTACTCTTTCTAGACCAGGAATTCCATTAAGAATAAAAGTTTGGGGACAACATATGAATTATTGGAAACCAGCATAAGTAATTCAGTAGAGGAACTCTATTTATCCAGAAGTCTCTGTCCTGAGAAGAAGAAATTAAGAAATAAAAATTTAATTCAGAACATCCTTGAGAATGCAAACTTAAATTTGGAATATAGCTACATTCATAATAGTACCAACAACTCTAAATAATCGTGACTATGAAAACACACCATTTATTGAACAATACTACATTAGGGTAAGATTTTGAATGTTTTTTAAGTGTCTAAATGTAATTGTAAAGCCACAATTACAAAGTGGTTATTTTTTTTGACATCAGATAGAAGAAACTGAGGCACAGAGATATCAAATGATGTGTCATAAAACTAGATTCTGGGATAGAAAGGATATTTATATATGACTCTAACATTCATGCAATCTCTTTACTCTGCATCCTAATATGACAGAGTACCTAGCTTATGATAGCAAGTTATCATTGCATGGAGGAGGCCTGAAATTTGCTCAACACATTAATCTTGTGTGGCAATATGTAATGGGAAGATTATGGTTATTTATATCAAATAAGATCTTGTTCAAATTTTAGCTCTTTCCATACCAATTTTATGACTTGGTGAAGTTTGCTTCACTTTTGAAGCTCAGTGACTCATTTATAATGTATGACTAATGATACCTTCCTCAAAGAGTTCTGAAAAATAATCAGAAGTTTATTTTACTCCTAGGTTAGTATCATGGTGATTTGGGTATATTAATTCAAAATACAAGCATAGGTGCTATATGGCTACGAGATACCAGGATAGTGGCCATGAAGGTCAAGCTAACTTGATTGTCCCATGAAAGAGAAAAATAAGAACCTCTACAACAATAAACAAACAAATAAAGAAATAAAACAAAACCAAAAAGAAAAAAAGAAAGAAAAATAAGAACCTCCCTTTCTCAAATACCCTGTAATTCGCCAAGGCAAATGAAATCATCTGTCTCCTTTCCATGTCTTCTGTTTTTACATAATTCTTGAAAAGCATATTCTCTTTCTTAGAATATGTCCACTCTCATTACCTCAAATCTAGCCAACATGAAGATAATTTTAAGGTAGTTAATTTTATAAGAAACTATGTAACAACTGTCGAGTCCTCCTTCTAAATGCATGCTGGACGTTTCCACGGACAGTTCAAATTCACCATGTTGGAGACTAAACTCATCACTTCAGCCTCTATCCCATGCCAGAATAGGTTCATTTTCTTGAGATCTGTCTTTTGGACAATGGTGTCATTTTCTACCACGTGAGCTACCAGCATCTTTGTGATCTTCTCTGGTATTCTTCTCCTTCACCTTGGGTAAAATTCCTTTACAGCTCAAGGTGCTTCAGTTCTCACTCTGTCCAGATCACTTCAGCATGTCTATTACCTGTCCTCTATTCTCAGACAAGACTTCTATTTTTTAATCCGGAAACATTTCTAATATTGCCCTTCCTATCACCACTCTTACTGTCTTTGAAAGACCACCTAGCTACATCCACCTATTTCTTGGGTTGGCCTCTTGTATTTTTCAAGTCAAATTTGTTCTATAGCATAATTTGAGGATATTTTAATCCACGGCTTAATAATCTTCTATGTTTTCCCACCAATTTGAAGGTAGGGCTCAAATTTCTTGGCATTGAATTTAATAGAGTAAAATTTAGGTGCTCCTGCTTTGATGTGTATCCTAGCATTTCCTGCTTAAATTTTGATAGACTTCATGCCAATCCCCAAATCCTACATATACTTCAAGTTTATGTTGACTTTGTTCCATTTTTTCCCTTATTTGAAATCTCTTTGTCATGTACTTATCTTTTTTTTTAAAGATTTTATTTATTCATTTGAGACAGAGAGAGAGAGAGCATAAGCAGGGGGAGAGGCAGAAGCAGGCTCCCTGATGAGCCAGGAGCCTGATGTGGGGCCCCATCCCAGGACCCTGGGATCATGACCTGAGCCGAAGGCAGATGCTTTACCATCTGAGCCACCCAGGGGACGCTTGTCATGTACTTATCTTGACAAGTCACTTTCTTTGAACATTGAGGGAGAATGTTACTTCCATTATTTATTTCTTTGTTTATTTCTTTATTTATTTATGGGTTTATTTAATTTCTCTTTTTCAAGTTTTTATTTAAATTCCAGTTAGTGAACATACAGTGTAATATTAGTTTCAGGTGTAGAATTTAGTGACTCATCACTTACACACAATACCCAGTGTTAATAACAATTGCCCTCCTTAATACTCAAGACCCATTTAGACCATCCCCCTGCCCACCTCCTCTCCAGCCACCCTCAGTTTGTTCTCTATCGTTAAAGAGTCTGTTTTCAGGTTTGCTCTCTTTTTTTTCCTCCCTATGTTCATCTGTTTTGTTTCTTCCTTTAAAGAAGCCCATGTATCCTGGAATCCAGGCACAGGTTGTTTAATTTGCTTCCCAAATCTATTAGTGATTATTTCAGAATGAAATCCAAGTTTTTCTTTTCTTTTCTTTTCTTTTTTTGAAATCCAAGTTTTTCTAGCTCAGACTTCACACCTGTTCCACTAAAGCCAAATCCTTTTTAAGGCTAACAAACAGTACATCAGTCAGTTGCTTTCTCGTTTGTTTGTTTTTGTGTTTATTTGTTTGTTTGTTTCTTGGGAGGAATATGAGGCTTCATGTTTCTAACTTGGGACCTCTACAGCTCCTGCTGCTTATAATTTCTCCCTGCCCAGTACTCCAGCCATCTTCCAGGTAAAGAACAGGGTTGTGTGAGATGATTCATACTTTCTCTTCCAAAGGGGGAGGTAATTTGGTTGCAAGTACCATTCAGACTTACCCTGGAACTCCCCCACTTCCTTATTTTGCCTGTGGTTCTGGGGAATTAATAAGGAGACAGAATACAGGAAAGGATTGGAAGTAGAATAATCACAAAAGTATAGGAAGAGAAATGCACCACAAGGTCTTCATTCAGTCTTGTGTTGAGCCTTTTCCAGTGGAAGAGACAAAGCAACACACTGTACTACCAAAAGCAGACTACACCATGAATGCTGCACCAAACCCCCACACATCAATCACAGTTTCTCTTCCCTCCTTGATGATGGTAGGCTCCATTACCTGGTCCAGGTGTCTAAGCCTCCAGGATCTGATGGAGAGTACCGTGATTGACACCATCACTGCTGCTTCTGTGTTCCCTCATCCTACGCTTGACAGCCGTTTGACACAAAGTGTGTGCAGCACCCATTGTTGCCTCTGGCTGTTTAAAACAGAAAACAGCCTCCTTTATATTATCACTTGATCCCAACCCCCAGAAAAATCTGGATGAATCAGCTACTGCTTAGGAGGTAGGAAGGCCAAGGAGCCTTGCTTTCTCACTTTCTTCTCCCTTCCATGCTACGCTATGCTTCTCTAGAGATGGCCTATGACAACATTTCTTTTTTTCTTTTTTTTTGGAATTTAGGGTCTGAAATACAGAATAAAATTGTATCGGACACCTGAAGAATCTTCTCCATGATCCCCTAGAAAAGAATGTCAGGAAAAAGCTAGATCCAGAGAAAAGAGTTCTAGATTCTTTGAGATTGTTTCAAATTTTTTTTGTTATTGTTTTATAACATTTTTCCTGAAATGTCAAATTCAATTTTTTATTGACCTATGATGTTATCACTGAATATTTCAAGCCTGAATATTTCAAGTTATGGACCCTAAATTAACTTAAGCAATTCCATTTGTTAAATTTTAAAATTTTCCATTAAGCATCTACCATGTGTCAGGCAATGAATGCTTTGGCAAGGTGCATAAGGCCTTTCTTTGCCTCTGCTCTGGTTGTTTTAGGTTTACCTTGTGCATAAACAGCCAACTTGCATAGCAACTCAAACCTCTTCTCACTTGCATTCAGAAAAGACAGCAGCAATACCTTTTGGTTTTCTATATTTGCCTATTTAAAATATATTTACCTACTTATCTAAAATCGTTTATGAATTTAATCACATTCCTATAATGAGTCTGCTAATTCAGTATTATCATGGCCATTTTACATAACCAGCGTTCTGTAGGTTTTATAGCATGCTGAAAGATACAGAATTCTGTGCTCCCTACACTAAATACTGGTGACACAGCCCCTCTCTCTTAAGCAAAACCAGATACTCTACTTGAAAGTTGCCTTTCTTCCTCTGTGGTACCTCCATTATTTTCCCTATTTTTTATAATGATGCTAACCTGAAGACCTGTGCTAGAACTATTTGTATATTTTTATTATCCCTTTACTGACCTATAAGCTCTTTATTATATGGGCCAATCTCCCACCTATTTCACCCCATGAATGAGGACAATTCCCGAATTAAAATTAAATTAATTGGAGTTAGATTGGCTGACTGCAAGTTGTGTGATGAATTGAAGAAATGAAACAAGGTGGGGAAATGTGAGCTAGTGACTTTGAGGGAAAAGGGTGTGCCTATTTATCTTTCCCTGAACTACGGCATTTTAGGATTATTATTCTAATCCTCTGCTTCTGTCATTATACCATATATTTGTGAAATGAATGAACATAAACAGAAGAATTCCCTAAACTGTAAAAGAGATTTTGATATCATCTAGATTCTCTCTTCCCACAGAAGAGCACACATCCCTTGTTAGTACTATTGTTGCTTTGAATGTGGAATGACCATTACTTTCCTAATTTTCCCTAGCCTAAAAAATCACCAATAACATCCTCTACAGGGCAATGCCCTTGATCCCGAGGATCACACAGGCAGGTTGGAAAAAGCCAAGGCTTTATCATGGAGTAGCCTAGGATCAAAATATCTGGAAGGCATTAGCTTACCTACAGTGTAGCTCCAGATAAGGAGTATGAGAGGTGCTCATGCCAGGGTGAGGGCCCAGGAATGTATATGAAGGTAGCACCCTGGTTTCACCTCATAGAATTTAGGTCAGAAGTGCTTAATCTGGCTGACTTCCCATGGGAAGGGCATAATCTCATGCTCAGGACTTCCAAGTCTCTGTGTGAGACAGTGCTTAAGAGACCTGAGAGACAATGGAGCCCCAAGGGAAAGCATGAAACAAAGCTTCATATATTTGAAGGAAAAATAAAACACTAAACCATAGCTGGTCCTCAAATGAGGGCAATGCAGAAGGGAATTCCCATGGTACAGATATCTCACCATTAAGATTACAAGTTAGAAATTCTGTCTAAAGTGGTTAAAAATGAAGCAAATTGTATGTGTGTGTGTGACTTTACAATCAATAAATGTTTAGTTGTTTGTTATTCAAATTTCTAAAATATTATACTCCCTAACTTAAAATAAGAAAAATGTAATAATTAAAACCTTTTTAAGTAACATATACTTCCATTTTTTTAAAAGATTTTATTTATTTATTTGAGAGAGGGAGAGAGAGTGTGTGAGCACAAGTTGGGGGAGGTGCAGAGGGAGAGGGGAAGTAGAATCCTTAGCTGAACTGGGAGCCCTATGAGAGGCTCTATCCAGGACTGCAGGATATGATCTGAGCCTAAGGCAGCTGCTTAACCAACTGAGCCACCCAGGCACCCCTAAATAACATATACTTCTGACACCAAGAAATACCTGCTATTAAGATTTAGTGGGTCTTTATTTCCATGTATATGTAATTTTAAAAAAAATCAGGATCATAATTCACGGGCCATTTCATCATTGAATAGTGTATTGATATATACACACACACACATAATGGAATATCATTCAGCCATGAGAAAAAAGGAAAATCCCACCAATTATGACAACATGGATGGGCCTTGAGGGCATCATGCTAAGTGAGACAAATCAAAGAAACACAAATACTGTATGATCTTATTTATATATAGAATCTAAAAAAGCCAAACTCATAAAAGCAGAGTAGTATGATGTTTACCAGATGCTAGGGGAGTAGGAAATGGGTATATGTTGTTTGACTAATAAATAAATCCTGGAGATATGACACAGTATAGTGATTATAGATAATAGTATTGTACTCTAAACTTCAAACTTACTGAGAGAATAGATCTTAAGTGCTCTCACCACAAAAAGAAATGATAATTATGTGAGGAGATGGAGGTGTTAGCTAACACTATGGTGGTAATCATATCGTAACATATAAAAAGGTATCAAATCAACACATGTTGAACACCTTAAACTTATACAATTTTATGTGTTAATTATATCTCATAAAAATAAACTTTTTAAAAAAGGACAAATCAATTCTCGGTGACTTACACATTAACTTAAATGAGTTTTTTCTAATCACTTTTTAAAATTTATACAAGATAATCCCTCTCAAGAAAATGGAAATAAAGATGTGGTTATGTGATAGTAAAGAAGAAACTGCTGTCTTCTTTCTGACATTCCTCCTATCAAATTGCAAGGAGATACTAAAGTAACATATATTTAAAAAAAGTAGGGGGAAAAAAGAAAAGTAGGAAAAGGAAGTGATTAAATAGATAAAGAAATGTAGTATATATGTATAATGGAATACAATGCAACCTTAGAGAAGCACATTTTGCAAATATGCAACAACATGGATGACCATGAAGACATTATGCTGAGTGAAAAATGTCAGTGACAGAACAAGTAGTGCATGATTCCACATCTATGAGGTAGCTGAAATAGTCAAATTCATAAAAATAAAGAGTGGAATGGTTGTTTCCCAAGACAGGGGAGAGGGGAAAATTACTAAATAGCCATCATAAAGTTTCAGTTAGGCGAGATTAATAAGCTCTAGAGATCTGCTTTACATTGTATGTACAGTCAACAAATGTGCTGTACACTTAAAATGTTTTAGAGGATAATTTCATGTGAAGTATTTTTACTTCAATAAAATACAATTTAAAAAAAAGAAACAACATGAGTTTTCTACATTCAAATCCCAAATCTCTACCTAAAATCTATGTAGCCTATGACAAATTAATGAACTCATCCAAGTTTCAGTCTCCTTAAAAATAAAATGCAGTGAATGATGACTATCTGCAGAATTGAATCAAAATTGGAGATAATGCATGTAAAGTATCCAGGATAAATTAATTCCTAGTGTGTCTAAATAAATGATACTTAATCCTGTTATGGAAGGAGGGAGGGAGAGAGAGAAAGAGAGAGGGAGGGAGCGAATGTGTATGAATGTGTAAGTTTCTAGTAATATAATCAGAAGAAATTGAACACAAGAATAATCGTTGAAAGTTGGTCTACAAGAAATTATTCTCATCTTCAATCTTCTTCATTCAGAGTGCTGGGAATTCTTTTTTCCTTTCCTAGACTGAAACCACTAATGTCTGAATTCCATGTATGAGCATGTTTTGGTTTATTCTGTCATTTTGCTGGAGTACATCCTCAAATAACTTTGTAAGAAAAGTAGTTACACAGATCTCCTTTCTTCATTTTTTGCATATCTAAAATAACTTTACCATTCACATATTTGGTTATTAAATTGAGAATAGAATTGTATCTAATAATTACTTATTTTCATAAGGAAGAAAATGGCTATGATCTTCCAGCATCAATATTTATTGGTAAGGAACCTTTTCAATTACAGAAATATGAATTTACTTTTTTTAACATTTTAATGTTTGTTTTCCACCTGAATATTTTAAGGGTTTTTACATTATCTTTATGTTCTTTAATTTCATAGTAGCATGTCCAGGTTTGAGTTTTTATGAACAATTTTCTAGGTAGTTTGGTATTTCTTGATTATTTCTTAAAATACAAATTGTTTTTTAAATATTTTATTTATTTATTTGAGAGAGAGAATGAGATAGAGAGAGCATGAGAGGGGGGAGGGTCAGAGGGAGAAGCAGACTCCCTGCTCAGCAGGGAGCCCGATGCGGGACTGGATCCTGCGACTCCAGGATCATGACCTGAGCCGAAGGCAGTCGCTTAACCAACTGAGCCACCCAGGCACCCTTAAAATACAAATTTTTAATTTTGTTATAGGGAATATTATTTTATAGTTGTTTGGAAAAATTTTCCCTTTGCCTGAACAGTTTTCACTTTTAATGTAAATCCTAAAAGTGAGACTTCTGCCCTCCTGGACAGAACTTTCATATTTCTTTATTTTTTTTTCACATTTTATATTGCCTTGCCTTTTTTCTCTTTCTGTGAGATTTTTGCAACTTTATTTTCCTTCCCTTACATATTTTTGCCATCAGTCATTCTTTTCTGTTATAAAAGTCATTTTCTAATTGTCTGCTTGCCCTTTTTCCATAGAAATCCTTTCATTGTTTTATGGGTGAAATACATTATCAGATATCTCTGAAAAGTATTGATGCTGGAAATATTCTCCTGCAAAAATAATAAGGATGGTGACATTGGACAGATACAGAAGGGAATGTAATCCTGACCTGTTTATAAAGTAATATACATTTATATCCAATAATCATATCAATATTTGTATAATTATAGTAATTCAAATACTGTTTTATTAGTTTTCAGCTATTGCAATCGAATGATAAATCTAAGAAGATTTCTAGAATTGTAGCTAATGGTACTGATATTAAGAACAGGAAATTAAAGGTGATCCTGGGTGGCTCAGTAGGTTAAGTGTCTGCCTTCAGCTCAGGTCATGATTCCAGGGTCCTGGGATCGAGCCCCACTTTGGGCTCCCTGCTCAGCAAGGAGCCGACTTCTCCCTTTCTGCTGCTACCCCTGCTTGTACGCTCGCTCTCGCTCTCTCTCTCTCTCTCTCAAATAAATAAATAAATAATTTTTTAAAGAACAGGAAATTAAAAATATATCTGATTAGCACTGAGGTTGGAAGTAGTAGGGAAAGAAGGAAACTACAGAGACACACATTGTGTGTGTATACCTGTACGCACTATATGCACACACAAATAAGTATGTACAAATCACACAGGTGACAGATATTGTAATTGAGTTACAACCCTCACTGTCTATAACAGGGTAGTTTGTAGTCAAATTAAAGTTCAAACATAGCTTGGAATAAAAGAAGAAATCACCAAAAAGAAGAAAAATAGCTATAAACATACACAATATTTTTAAGAGGCTATCTCTGGAAAGGAACTAGATGGAAGAGATTTTCAAGATGGGGGTTTTCATTTTTTTTAATGATTATCTCGTCTGTGTTGTTTGAGCATACAAATATGCATATTATTGATACTAAATTTAGCAAACTATGGAAAGAAATTAAGTATATATACTTTGTAAGCCATGGACAGACAAACAGCACAGGAGGCAAGGAAGAAAATGTTTCACAGTTTAGAGAGTTCAGAGAGTGTGCTCAAGACATATTATTTTAAATAAATATTTTATTGAACTATAATATGCACACCAAAAGGAGCACACATCATAAGTTTACAGCTTCATGAAATATTACCAAGTGGACATACTTTGTAATTACCATTCAGGTCAAGAACTAAATCACTGCCAGCACCTCAGAAGCACTCCTCATACCCTGTTCAATCAATCCCCAGACTTTCATACTCAAAGTTAAACATCATCCTCATTTCTAAAACCAAAAATTAGTTTTGCCTGCTTGTGAACTTTATCTAAATGAAATCACACAATATATATTACTTGGTCTCTTTCACTCAACATTGTATTTGAAATAGACTACAATTATTTATTCAATTTGGATGTTGAAGGATATATGTTCTGGGTATTACGAATATGCTGCAACTTACATCTTTTAGAAGATTTCTGATGAACATAGGTATGCACTGCTGGATAGACAGTTGATAAACTTGGGGAATAAAGCAGGAGAAAAGAACTTGGGAAAGAAGAATGAACTCCAAGTATTTTTGGCAGGAGAACGCTGAGATAAATAAATTAGCACAGACATTGATGAACATGGCTCATGTTTCCCAGGGATTTAAAATTTTTTAAAAGTTCAACTCTAATCCTAGAGATCCAATAACTGCCCCTATGAGTAAGAGTCTTTGAAGAAGGGGTGCCTGGGTGGCTCAGTCGGTAAAGCATCTGCCTTGGCTGGGGTCATTATCCCAGTGTCCTGGATCCAGCCCCGCATTGGGCTCCCTGCTCAATGGAGAGCCTGCTTCTCTCTCTCCCTCTGCAGCTCCCCCTTCTTGTTTGGTCACTCAAAAAAAAAAAAAAAAAGAATCTTTGAAGAACATGGAATTTCAGGAAAGAAAGTCTTTACTAATGGGCATAGTGGTACCCTTTAAAAAAAGGTAGAAGAATTAAAGTCCCATAGAAATATTTCCTGTGGCCAGATATCTGCTTTCATTTGGAGACTTCCTTAGAGACTTGGTGATTTCAACCTGGCTAAGAGAATTCTAACCTCTCAGAAGACTCTACTTAAATGTTATGAGAATTGTCTTTTCCCTTAAGCAAGAATCTAATGACATTTTCTCGTATCTGCTTGGTTTTCACCCCATACACAATAGGGTTCATTGTGGGAGGCATAAGTAGATACAGATTAGCCATAATAATGTGTATGTGTGGAGGAATAGTGTGTCCCCCAAACCGGTGAGTAAAGAAGGTGAAGAAGGCTGGGACATAGGTGATGACAATGGCACAGATGTGGGCAGTGCATGTGCTGAAGGCCTTCTGCTGAGCATCTGCTGATGAGAGACTCACAACTGCTCGAAGGATCACAGTGTAGGAGATTGTGATGCACAAGATATCAAAGCTCCCAATCAGGAGGGCAACCATTAAACCATAGACGGCATTGATCCTAACATTGCCACAAGATATCTTGGCCACAGACATGGGGTCACAGTAGGTGTGAGGTATAACATTGCCCCTGCAGTATGGCAGGCACTTGGTGAGGAAAGCGAAAGGGATAACAAGTACTTCACCTCTAAGAAAAGTGAGGAGTCCAGCCTTGGCAATGACCGCATCAGTGAGGATAGTAGCATAGTGCAGGGGGTAGCAGATGGCCACATAGCGGTCCAGGGCCATGAGCATGAGCACCCCAGATTCCATCCCTGTGAAAGAGTGCACAAAGAACATCTGGGCCAGGCAGGCCTTAAAGTCAATCTCCTTGAGGTTGAACCACAATATGCAGAGGGTATTGGGAAGAGTGCTGGTGCACATGAGCACATCTGTGAAGGAAAGAAGGGCTACGAGGATGTACATAGGTCTGTGTAAGGCTTCTTCAGAGTAATGAGGTACATAAGGCCAAAGTTCCCTGTGATGGCAATGCTGTACATGGTGCACAGGGGGAAGGAGATCCACAAATGCACTTCTTCCAGCCCAGGGATGCCATTTAAGATGAATGAAGCTGGAGTTAGGCTGGTGCCATTTAGGAACGACATAACATCTATTGGAAGTTCATGGTACAGCAGTTACAGAATTGTTCTGTAAGCAGAAAAAAAAGAAAAAAGAAGAAGAAGGAGGAGGAGGAGAAGGAAGAGGTTCAGAGAGTAACTGATCAGCAGGATTTTCTTCCTCATAATGGCTAATTTGTCTTGCTTGTAGATCAATCACTAGATACGGTCTTTTATGTTGACTATGTGACATATACACAGTTTGGGCCCATGCCTTAAGCATTAGATACTGACAAGATATACTGACTGAGTTTAATGGATGTGCTGGATCTGGATGTGTCTGGGGTTTCTGGTTGTCATGATTTTGTTATCATAATTTGCAGTCCATTCTCCAGGCTGAAGTTAGTCACTAACTGACCAACTGGATGATCAAGGATTGATGGAAATATTTGCCATGTGCTAAGGGCTCATCATCTTAGTCAGAGGTACCTATTCCATTCTAAAATGTTAACAATTTTCAATGGTTCTTGTGGGCTCACCTTTCTAAGGTAATCAGTCTTACTAGTGGACTACCCTGACAACGATTTAAAGGGGTTAATTTTAGCACAAATTCCACCCTTTTGGTTTGGAAGAAACTTAAATTCAGAAAACTATGAATCATAAAATGATCTTAAAGGTAAAAACATAATAATCTCCTTTTAATATCATCAAATGGCCACCTATTACTGCTCTTGGGTCACTACCACCATAAACAGTGGGTGAAGAATCACTGGGAATGTAGTAACTTATAAGACCTTAATGTTGTTCTAAGGTTAGAGTCTCTTCCAATGGACCCTAGTCTAATCCAATGTGAATGGAGGTACTCATCATCTTAAACTAAAACAACTGACATTTCCTTTAGAACATAGCACTTTATTTTCTCCCTATATCACAATTTCAGGGAGCCATAGAATTGAATATTTCCCAGCCTACATAAACTCCAAAACTAAGTTTTTCTAGTATAAGGGAGATATTCAATACATTTTAAAGCCCATAAAAAAGGATTGGCAAAACATTTAATAGTAAGGAGGAGAATATTTATTTGGTGTGATAGTATATGTGAGGAGATAGGAACAAAGTTATGAGCATATGATGGATGCATATAGGATGCAAAAGTCTGAAGAAGTAGGTTATGTTGGGCTGGAATATGATAATTTAGAAAAAAATGTACAAGTAGTGAGATAAGGGTGATAGTCCTATAGTGGGATGTTGAAAGGAAAATAGTCTCTTTGAATAAAAAATATCAATGCCAAAATTAATAGTACCTCCTGGACATATGAGAAGTGACCTCCCTGCCACTTGAGAGGTGTCTCTGTTGGAAATCTAAGACTGTATACACTTGGCTCTGCTCTCCTCATATGTCTTTTATAAAATTTTATATATTTTTTAAAAGATTGAGGCTGAGCATATGAAATCTAGAAGCCCTTTGAATTGAGAAATAATTCAACTATTATAACTACGAAATGAAATGGAAGCAATTTCCTAAAAGGAAAAGTGGATGAAAAACAGAAAACTATGGAATAAGGCTGTCCTCACTCTTCTGTTTTCTTCCACTGCATCTTGGAAATGCTCATTTTAGCTTCCACAGCTAGTGGGACTGATTACCTCTCTTTAGAATTCTCCTCACAAGAATTAAATTTCAGTAGCTGAAATATTAATGTTTTTATCCAAAGTGAAAATGCAGCACGTAAGCCAGTACGTAAAAGCAGCTGTATAGTAGGGCACACTGTGTCTTTTCAACACTATCTGACAACTCTCTATGCCTCCTCCCAGCTCAGCTGTCATAATTTGCACCCACTTCTTTAATAAGAAGAATGCATTCCCAATTCAGAAATGTGCTCACCCTGAAAGCTACTGGAGTTCTTCAAGAAACTGAAGACATATCCACAGATTAAGTCATACTCATGTCTATGTGATGCTTTTGGTCCTGCTGGAGAGATCTAATACCTATATTGGGGCCATGAGGAGGCAAGTGGAGGAGGGCAATTTTCTATTCTGTGTGTGTGTGTGTGTGTGTGTGTGTGTGTGTGTGTGTGTGAGAGAGAGAGAGAGAGAGAGAGAGAGAGAGAGAGATTCTAAAGTTGGGAGCTGGGAAAACTTAATTGCTACTATCTCTTTCTACTATAGTCTCAGAGGAGAATTGATTTCCTGTGTGTGTTTATAAGAAAAAAGAGACTTAGGAATCAGATAGATCTTGGTCCTAAGGATGCGGGCTCAGCCACTGGGAATTGTCTTAGGAATTATTTTGTCCCAAATCATAGTCTAGGACTTTTGAAGGCATATCTTTTATATGTACAACAGAGCATATGTAGATCTGAAATGGTTTAGACTTTCAAAATTAAATCCTTTTGGGAAACAGATCTGCCTACCACCTTTTTCAAAACTTAGAACAATGTCATGCACAAAATTAGTACTGAAAAAAATATTTTGCAGGAAAAATTAAATAATCTTGTTCTAAAAAATTGAGGTTTATATGTTCTTGTATTTAGTGTTCTTGATAAATTTACTCATTACTTTTAACATTTTTATATAGATTATTTTGGATTATCTAGATATATATCATCCCTTTGTGAATGAAGAACATTTTGTTCTCCCTTTCCTGTATTTTTTGGCATTTTTTTCTTGGTTCCTTCACTAGCTACAACACCACTCTTGTGCAATGTTTAACAGGAAGAGTGATCAGGGACATCTTTGCTTCATTACTGATGATTGGGCAGAGTGAAGCCTACTAGGGATAGAGAAACCTGGTTCTAAAGAATCATGTGAAAACATGGATTTATGCTACAATACAAAACCACAGCAGTGCAACTGATGAACTATTGAACTCTACATCTGAAACTAATGATGTACTATATGCTGGCTAATTGAATTTTTTTTAAAAAAAGCACAGCAGTGCAGTGATACAAGTTATTATAAAATAAAAAGTGGTCACTTGTTTGAAAGAAATCTTATTTGGCTGTTATTATAGTAACATATAGTAATTTACAATATAAACAAGCCTGTGCCTGGTGGTTGATAAAATTTACTTGGACTTTCAGGTAACCACCCCCCCCAAACACACACACGCATACCTTGAAACAAATATTTTGGGATGTTCAAGAAAGTGTAATTCATTGCTGAGAAGATAATTCTGGATTAACATCAAATAACTCACCAACATGTATGATATGTACTATAGATTTTTGAAGGTACCTTTTTTCCAGCTCTATTGAGATATAATTGACATAAAATGTTGTGTAAGTTTAAGGTGTACAATGTGATGATATGATACAGAATATTTGCCACAATACTGTTATTTAACATTCTTCACCTTACATAGTTACCATTCTATTATTATGGTGAGAACATTAGAGCTCTACTCTTACAGCAACTTTCAAGTATACAATACAATAGTGTGAAGTGTAGTCACCACACTATATATTAGACTCTCTAAAACATTATTTTATAACTGCAAGTTTGTACCCTTTGATCAACATCTCCCAATTTTCCCTAGCCTTCTCCCCCTGGCATCCACCATTCTACTGTTTCAATGAGTTTGTTGTTTTTAGATTCCACACATAAGTGAGATCATAAAGTATGTGTTTATCTGCCTGATTTACTTCATTCAGCATAATGCCCTCAAGGTTCATCCATCTTGTCATAAATGGCAAGATTTCCCTCTTTCATATGGGTGAATAATATTCTGTTGAATATATATACCACATTTTCTTTATCCAGTCATCCATCTATAGAAACTTTAGTTGTTTCCATGTCCTGGCCTGTTGTGATAAGGCTGCAATGAACATGGAAGTGCAGATATGGCTTTGAAATAATGATTTTATCTCTTCAGACATATACCTGGAAGTGAGATTTCTGGAGCATATGGTATTTCTATTTGTAATTTTTTGAGGTAACTCTGTGCTGTTTTCCACAGTGGCTGCACCAGTTTGCATTCTCACCCACAGTGCACCAGAGTTCCCTTTTCTCCACATCCTCTCCAACATTTATTATCTACTGTTTTTGTTTTTATAATAGCCATGCTAACAGATTTAAGGTGATCTCCTTGTGGTTTTGATTTACATTTCCTTGATGATTGGTGATGTAAAGCACCTTTTTGTGTTCTTATTGGCCATTTGTATGTCTTCTTTTTAAAAATATCTATTTAAATCCTCTGCACATTTTTAATAAAATCATCAGGGTTTTGTTTTGTTTTGTTTTGTCTTGCTACTGAATTATACAAATTGCTTATTTATTTTGGATATTAATCCCTTACCAGATATAGGGTTTACAAATACCTTCTTCCAGTCTTCAGGTCACCTTTTCAATTTGTTGATGGTTTCTTCGGCTGAGCAGAATTTTTTAGTTTGATGCAATCTCACTTGATTTTTGCTTTTGTTCTAGTGCCTTTGTTGTCATATCAAAAAAAAAAATCACTGCTAAGACTAAAACCAAGGAGACTGCCCCCCAGTTTTTCTTCTAGAAGTTTTATGGCTTCACGTCTTCCATTTAAGTCTTTAATTCATTTTGAGTTCATTTTTGCAAATGGTGTAAGATAGTGGTCTAGGGTTCTTGATTCTGTCCCATTGGTCTATTCTGTTTTTATGTCAATACCATACTGTTTTGAGTACTATGTTTTGTGACATAATCAGTGAGTGTGATGCTTCCAGCTTTGTGAGTATTGGTGGTTTATTCTTTTTAATTTGTTTCTTGTATATCATTGCATGGATTTATTACAATTCATTTATTCACTCACATGTATTATTGGACATTTGTTTGCTGTTTGGGGCTATTTTGAGTAAACCTGCTCTAGAAATTCATGGGCAAGTCTTTGTATAGACATATATTTTCAGATTTCTTATGGAAATATCCAGGAGTGGAACTGTTGAGTCATATAATAGGTGCATGTTTAAGTTTTGAAGCTAGAATTGCACTCTGGGAAGTTAGAAATAGTTCTAGATTTATACCAGACAGCTCATATATTCCGTCAGAGAAAAGTTGTTGAAATTTGAAGGTAACTATTGAGGATTTTTCTCCTGGCTCAAATATAGTCTAAATACCAGGTATCCCCCACTTTTTGAGAGTTTTTCTTATATCACTTTACTTTTACCAAAGACATATATTAGTACTTTTTTTTTCTAAATGCAAGAAATGGAAGATTTTCCCTTGTACAAAAAAAAAAAGGCTAAAAGCGAAACTAGTGGTCAGTGTTTGTTGTGCAATGAGGTGTTACAGAGGCAGTGCACACCTGAGCAACCAGAGCACGCCACCAGGCTCCTTCCCCAGGAACCACACTCAGCATCTCAGCATCTCAGCATCAAGCCCTCGTGGCTTTGAACTGTGTCTTGAGCATCTATGC
The DNA here is from genome assembly GCF_003265705.2 of Callorhinus ursinus. NCBI lineage: Eukaryota > Metazoa > Chordata > Mammalia > Carnivora > Otariidae > Callorhinus > Callorhinus ursinus. The sequence goes on along the minus strand of NW_027397111.1, from coordinate 11,026,644 downwards.
TTTATCTCCATTTATTTTGTGCATCCATTAACAGATGTACCTTAAAGTATCAGAAAAGCCCAAGAGGGGTTATTTTGGGGTCTGGAAATATTCAGAAAATTTTCTATATAAATAATAGTAATTGCCTTTTTGCTTTATGCCATTTCATAGGAACACTCTGTTTTCAGATAACAGGGGAAATCTGCATAGATCTTGTTTCAACAAAGCTAAATTTACCTCCTGTCCCACCAGAGACCTATGGGACATCTATTTGTGAAGTGTCAAAAGACACTTGTAAAATCCCCAGAGAAGCCATTAAGTATTGAGGGTTCCTAACCAATGCTGTACAAATTCCTGAGCAATACCAGTCATGAGTGGAGATTTAAAAACATCAGGCATCAGGGTGAGTTTGGGCAATTCAGATGAAAAAAATACATAAGATGCACAGAAAATCTGTAACTAAATAGCAGGGATTCGAGTCAGAGGGTGGCTGAATGTGAAGGACTAAATTATCTCATTCTTTCAACTTCTGAAGGGATTCACAAACTGCCTGGAAGAGGGAGAATTGGGGAAAAAATTGAGTGTAGTTAATAGCACCCTAGTGCCGATGTGCCAAGGACCAAAGAGATAATGTTATAGGCAAGCAAATGTTTGCACAATAACAGAAAAATTCTTCTCTTTGTAGATGGAAGAGTCTTCCTTAGGAAGTGGTAAGACCTCTACGAATGAAAATGAATCAGCGCAAAAGTTGAAAGGAATTCCAGTGACCATGTACCCCACCTTCCTGATGACAGCATTCATGATACATGTTATTCCCCCTTTGCCTGAATACATCTGATGACAGTAATTTTGTTATCTTACTAGAGATCTCTGTCTGCATGAATGAATAATAATACTTGATCCCAAACTACTTTCCTATAACTTATCTTATTCATCATATGTGTGATTAAAGTGTGCAAAATAATACAAAAGGCAATTACTTGCCTGTACTCCATGTACTCATGCCAGTTTTAATTATCTCCAATATCACTAACGAACAAACAAAAAACCCTTTAAGATTCTAGATATCTTGAAACCATTTTACCTATCCTCCAAATACTCTCATTTTTCAATATGCACTCTAATTTGTTAAGGTATTTATATCTAAGCAGGAAGACCAAACAAAAAGGAAATTTTGAAATTCATTCATTCATTCATTCATTCATTCATTCTAAGACTCTTTCCTTGTGCCAGTTAGTACGCTAAGTGCAAGAGACACAGCAGTGAACAAAACAGCAATTCCTGCGCATATAGATTTTACATTCTAGGGAGGGACTAAGGACAATACTAATTACTGTGGAGTAAAGAAAATTTGGAAAGCAGGATGTTATGCCAAGATTGGCAGAGGTCTGGGGCTTGCAATTTTGAATTAAGGTAAGGAAAAACCTTACTTTGGGTCTGACACTGAGTGCAGACCTGAAACTGTTGAACGTATGCACCATGGTATTATCTGGGGAACAACGAAGCAGGCAGTGAAAGTGGCAAGTGGAAATGCCTGGACTGTGTTCATGCTTGCTGAGTTTGGGAAAGCTCCAGTAGGGATGGATAGACTGAGAGGATCAGAGTTCGAGCAATGGGAGACCATTTAGAGATTCAAAAGAGTTCTAATTGTACGGGATGTTGTAAACAAATATAGAGATGCTGGCTTTTGCTCCGAGTGTGATGTAAGGATACTAGAGGTTTAAGCGATGGCTAGACATTGTTCTGTTTCATTTATTTTGTAAAGCAAAATAATGTAATAATACTAACAATAATTATGATAGTACTATATATTTTGCTTATTATGGTCCAAGTTGTGGTGACAATTTCCATGGTTTACTTAATGTTTCCATGGTTTGCTCAATTTACAGTTGAGCAAACTGCTTTCACAAACCATCAGTTCAGATTTTGGCAAGACGGCAGAGGAGTAGGAGATCTAAATTTCGTCTGGTCCCAGGAATTCAGTTAGACAGAGATCAAACCATTCTGAACACCTACGAACTCAACAGGAGATCGAAGAAAAGAATAGCAGCAACTCTCTGAACAGAGAAGCGACCACTTACTGTAAGGTAGGATGTGTGGAGAAGTGAACCCAAGGCGATCGGGAGGATAGATGGCGGGGGAGGGGGCCTCTGGCGGCCGCTTCTGGCAAGTGATAGAGCCGCGGAGCACAAAATCGGAACTTTTAGAAGTCTGCTCCTCTGAGGGACGTCGCTCTGGTGGCTAAGCGGGGAGTGGAACCCTCGCGGGACAGTGTGGTCTCAGGACCCTCAGGGTCACAGGAAGACTGGGGATGCCTGAGTGCAGCAGAGCTCCCAGGTATCAGAGCAGGGAAGTGGCTGCAGAGACAGAACTGAGGAGTGGGCTCTCAGCTTGGGGTTGCCATAAATCATGATCCGCAGCACAGTCAGGCCACTGCTCTTCCAGCAGGGGCCCAATAAGCAGCAGATCCGGGTTAGACTCCCCTTCTTCCCCAGGGAGGAGTGGCGTGGGAGTGCACCGCAGGGATCTGCTGGGTTTGGAGACTCCACACGGGGTCGGGTGCCAGAGATAGAAACGCTTGGTCACAGGCCAGGTGAGCATGGAGTGCGGCCGGAGACCGGGGCGACAGGAGTGATTGACTGCTTTTCTCTGGGGGCGCACTGAGGAGTGGGGGCCCCAGTTCTTGGCTCCTCTGGGGTGGAGATTGGGAGGCTGCCATTTTCACTCTCATCCTCCAAAGCTGTATGGAGAGTTTGCAGGGAACAAAAGCTCCTGAGAGCAAACCTGAGGTTACTTAGCCCGACCCAGCATAGGCGGGGCAATTCCTCCTCCAGCAAAGACATTTGGGAACCAGGGCAACAGGCCCCTCCCCCAGAAGATCAGCAAGAGCTGCCAGCCAAGACCAAGTTTACCTATCAAGGAGAACGGCAGAGCTCCAGCGCTAGGGGAATACTGCACATAGAATTCATGGCTTTTTTCCCAAGATTCTTTAGTCTTTCAAAGTTAATGTTTTTAATTTTCTTTTTTTTAAATTTTTTTCCCTTTTTCAACCAACATCTTATCAATCCCTTTTTTAAAAAAATCTTTTTTATTTTTTTTATTTTTCATTTGAGAGTCATATTCTATCCCTTCATAGTAGTTAACCTTATTTTTGGTGTATATGTATATATGTGTGTGTGTGTGTATATATATATATACACACATATGTATATTCGTTCTTTAAAATTTTGGGATAGTTTCTTCTAATAGACCAAAATATACCCTAAATCTCTAGTGTATGGTTTTGTTCTAGTCTCCTGCCTGATCACATTCTCTCCCTTTTTTTTTTTTCTTAAATCCTCTTCTTTCTTTTTTCAACCAACTTCTTATCAATTCCTTTTATAAAATCTTTTATAATTTTCATCTTTACAGTCATATTCCATCCCTTCATCGTATTTACCCTTATTTTTGTACATATATAAGTTTTTCTTTCTTTAAAATATTGGGAAGCACTTTTTTCTAACAGACCAAAATACACCCAAAATCTAGTGTGTGGCACTGATCTATGCACCAGACTGATCGTATTTAATCATATTCTGTTTTTTTGTTTGTTTGTTTGTTTGTTTTTTGGTTTTTTTATCTTTACCTTTTTTTTTTCTTTCTTTCCCTTTCTTTTCCCCTGGTTTTCCAATGGAAAAAAGACAGTCTTTTCAACAAATGGTGTTGGGAAAATTGAACACCCACATGCAGAAGAATAACACTGGACCATTTCCTTACACCACACACAAAAATAGACTCCAAATGGTTGAAAGACCTCAGTGTGAGACAGGAGTCCATCAAAATCCTAAAGGAGAACACAGGCAGCAACCTCTTCGACCTCAGCCATAGCAACTTCTTCCTAGAAACATCGCCAGAGGCAAGGGCAGCAAGAGCAAAAATGAACTATTGAGACCTCATCAAGATAAAAAGCTTTTGCACAGCAAAAGAAACAGTCCACAAAACCAAAAGACAACCGACAGAATGGGAGAAGATATTTGCAAATGACATATCAGATAAAGGGCTAGTATCCAAAATCTATAAAGAACTTCTTAAATTCAACACCCAAACAACAAATGATCCAATCAAGAAATGGGCAGAAGACATGAACAGACATTTTTCCAAAGAAGACATCCAAATGGCCAACAGACACATGAAAAAGTGCTCAACATCGCTCAGCTTCAGGGAAATTCAAATCAAAACCTCAATGAGGTACCACCTCCCACCAGTCAGAATGGCTATAATTAACAACTCAGGAAAGGACAGATGTTGGCAGGGATGTGGAGAAAGGGAAACCCTCCTACACTGTTGGTGGGAATGCAAGCTGGTTGCAGCCACTCTGGAAAACAGTATGGAGGTTCCTGAAACAGTTGAAAATAGAGCTACCATACGATCCAGCAATTGCACTACTGGGTATTTACAGCAAAGATACAAATGTAGGGATCTGAAGGGGTATGTGAACCCCAATGTTTATAGCAGCAATGTCCACAATAGCCAAACTGTGGAAGGAGCCAAGATGTCCATCAACAGATGAATGGATAAAGAAGATGTGGTATTTATATACAATGGAATATTATGCAGCCATCAAAAGGCATGAAATCTTGCCATTTGCATCGACGTGGTTGGAACTGGAGGGTATTATGCTGAGCGAAATACGTCAATCAGAGAAAGACATGTATCATATGACCTCACTGATAATGAGGAATTCTTAATCTCAGGAAACAAATTGAGGGTTGCTGGAGTGGTGGGGGATGGGAGGGATGGGGTGGCTGGGTGATAGTCATTGGGGAGGGTATGTGCTATGGTGAGCACTGTGAATTGTGCAAGACTGTTGAGTCACAGACCTGTACCTCTGAAACAAATAATACATTATATGTTAAAAAAAGAAGAAGATAGCAGGAAGGGAAAAATGAAGGGGGGGAAATTGGAGGGGGAGAGGAACCATGAGAGACTATGGACTCTGAGAAACAAACTGAGGGTTCTGGGGGGGGGCAGTGGGAGGATGGGTTGGCCTGGTGATGGGTATTAAGGAGGGCATGTACTGCATGGAGCACTGGGTGTTATACGCAAACAATGAATCATGGAACAGTACATCAAAAACTAATGATGTAATGTATGGTGATTAACATAACATAATAAAAAATAAATAAATACATAAAAAGAAAGCTTTCACCCCATCCAATAGAATTTTCATAGTTATTTGGGGCTAAAAATAATATACCAAAAGAAACTAAAATAACTGTGATTATTGATATATATGCTTACCTACATAGAAACTGTGAGCACTACATAGAGCTTAACAATGTCATTGGTTAAATGTAAATACTAAAATCTTTCATGTTTACCAGCAAGAATTAGATATTTAGTGCAAAATGAACATGGCCATGATTTGTAAGTTGTAACTTATTATGTAATTTTGACCCATCAAACCATGGCCTGAGAATATGAACACATACACATAGAGTTTACAGTATAAAACCAAAGGAGATCAGGTCTCTGTTATAATATTTGCACTATGTTAGCATTCTCTTGCTTCATGAAGAGGCCTAGGATTACTCAGTAGGATCAAATAACACAGTGTGAGTACAAAAAGATTATGTTTCTCCTAAATTTATTATTTATATCATGCAAAATTCTTGTTCATCTTTTGTTTCTGACTAAAATCAATCTCACTACTCTCTTCTTGTGTAGGACGTCTTTACAGTACAGAAGTAACACGCTTTGCAACTGACAATCATGCATGGAGCCTACAGCTCCAGCCTGACACCAAGATACTTCATCCTTAATGGGATTCCTGAACTAGAAGCCTTACACATCTGGATCTCCCTGCCATCCTGCTTCATGTACATCATGATTGTCATGAGGAACTGTGGGCTCATCTACCTCATCAGCCATAAGGAGGGCCTGCATCGGCCCATGTATTACTTCCTAGCTTCCTGTCTCTTACAGATGTTAGTGGGTGCACTTCATTTGTCCCTAATATGTTATGTATCTTTTGGTTCAATCTCAAAGAGATTGACTTTAATGCCTGCCTTGTGCACATGTTTTTCATCCACATGCTGGCAGGTATGGAGTCTGGCGTGCTCATGCTTATGGCCCTGGATCACTATGTGGCCATTTGCTACACTCTACGCTATTCTACCATCCTCATGAACACTGTCATTACCAAGGTTGGATTTGCCCCCTTCAGTCAAAGTATGTTGCTCATGATCCCATTCGTTTTCCTGATCAAGCGTCTTCCCTACTGCAGGGGCAACCTCATCCACCACACCTACTGTGACCATATCTCTGTGGCCAAACTGTCCTGTGGCAACATCAAGATTAATGCCATCTATGGTCTCATAGCTGCCATATTGATTGGAGGATTTGATATGTTCTGTATCTTCGTGTCTTACACCATGATTATCTCTGCTGTAGTGAGTCTGTCATCTTCAGATGCTCGCCAGAAATCCTTCAGCACAGTACATCACACATATGTGCTATTGTCATCACCTATGTCCCAGCCTTCTTCAACTTCTTCACTCATCGTTTTGGGGGACTCATCATACTTCACCATGTTCACATTTCTATAGCCAATCTCTACCTGTTGCTGCCTCCCGCCTTGAATCCAATTGTCTATGGAGTGAAGTGAAGACCAAGCAGATCTGTGAAGGAGTGATCAAATTGTTTTTAGGGAGAAAGATATTTTGAGTGTGAGCTAAATTTATGGTATGTAATTCTGCAAGTAGCATAAAGGTAAAGAAAGAAGTTATAGAGGAAAAGAATAGATGCAAAATTCATAACCATGAGGTCAGGAGAAAATACCTGTCAATATTCTATTATAATATTTATGAAACAGTCACAAAAAATTTTAATCTGAGACCTCTAATTTGATAGAAAAAAAATAGACAGGGAACAATTGTATTTTCCACACAGTTTAACTTTAGTGAGACCTGGTGAAATGAATTCACAGAACGGGAGAAATAAAATTTGAAGTAAACTCTTGATGATTAATGGTCTTTGGTCTAGGACACTCTGAGGGAGTATGTAGAAAAGAACAAAGCAGGTCAAATAGCTGAGAGACTCCAGAAGATTGGGGAAGGCACCTTTGTAAACTGTCTCGGGTGTTGCAGGGAAGCCAGAAACACTTCCCCAGAATGTTTGTACTGAATTCCATGGGTCCTGTCATCCTTTTTATTCCATATTTATGTGAAACTTAAGAAAAAAAATCCTCCTTGTCTGCTCATTTATTTCTGACATTTTTCTACCCAGGTAATTACTTGTACATGTACATACAAATGAAGCTGGAGTAGATATGATCACTGGAGTTCATCATAATCTGGGAAGTACCCCTCGGAGTTGATATCAAGCAGAATTTTGAAAAACACAGTGTACATATTTGACTGGTATTTGAGTAAAGGTTTTATGAGTAGAGGAAAGGAGACTTAAAGAAAATCTATATAATCTTCCAATCAAGATGCCTGGGCTTGACTGCTTTACCTAACTTTAATACAGGGGGAGAAATAGTTGAGTGACCAGAGACAGTGAAGAAAGGAGTACTTTATTTAAATTTCTGGAAATAACAGAGAAAAAAGTAACAGAAGTGGAATGAGAAATGTGGTATTCAGAAACAGCAAGACTGAATGAAAAATGAAAAAAAATAAGAGCATAACACAAGAATAATAGAATGTGACCAGGAAATGGATACAAGTAGATAGTTAGGTAAAAATCTTAATTATATTAAGATTATATTCTTATTACCTGCTAATATGAAGACTATATTTCAATATTATATATAGTCAAATGATTGTAAAATGTTTAATCACATCATATATTTTTGAAATATAATTTCACATTTGGAATAAAAATCTGGCTTTTTAATACTAACATTATAAAAGTACCTCTATGTAATGTAAATTATGAACTTATACTCAACAAATTTGCTATGTCTTTGAATTCTGTTTTTGGATTTTGTAAATTTTATTAAAGAATTTTGTTTTAGCAATACTAGCAATAAAATACTAGCAAACAGATCACAGAATCAAATATTAAAATAAAGATTCATATATAGTATAAAATTGAACTTTTAAGTCAAAACTATGGGATAGCTATAATTATCCTCATTTTATAGAAGAGGATTATGAGCTACACAAACAGCCAGACTGGATGAATCTGAGAATATTAAGACTAAAATGTAAATACAATCATGTTGATAGGCCTATGCTGTGGGGAGTAGGGTGTGGGGAGCAACACCAGCGATAGCAACAAGGCAAAACCAGAACATAAACTTAAAAATCTGAAGAAAGAAAAAGTAATAAAAACATTTATTTAAGGCACTTGAGTAACAATCCCCAATTAATTTTATGTCATCTTCCCCATTACAAACTCAAAAATGGATTTCATGGAAACAGCAACATGACTCTAAAAACTAAGACTCACAACTGAGTTAGAACCAGCAGGCCAGAATAATTGAGATTTTCCTTTTTAAATTACAAAGTAGACTTGATAGAAGGAAATTCTATTCAGTATTCACGGGGAGAGAGAGAAGAGGACTAAAGGAGAGGAGAGGAGAGGAAAAGACTAGAAAAGAAAATGGTGGAAGACATTTTCATTTCAAATTCCATCTCTTGCTCTAGACACCAAGTTGTGAGCAGAGCTCAATGGGCTTGGTGGAAAGGCCCAGCCCTCCCACATCAACCTCACACAGTTTGATTAGCTCTAGAACCAAGGTATCAGGTATAAAGTACTCACATGTAGATTTCAATTTGGTTAAATCAAATTCCTTTTCAAACTAGGAGATATTAATATTCCCAAAGGAGGGGCGCCTGGGTGGCTCAGTCATTAAGTGTCTGCCTTCAGCTCAGGTCATGATCCCAGGGTCCTGGGATCGAGCCCCACATCGGGCTCCCTGCTCGGCGGGAAGCCTGCTTCTCCCTCTCCCACTCCCCTTGCTTGTGTTCCCTCTCTTGCTGTCTCTCTCCGTCAAGTAAATAAATAAAATCTTAAAAAAATATATTCCCAAAGGAAAGGAAGTATAAGGAAATTAAAGGTTATATAACACAGTGAAAACTATCCTGTTCTGGAGATTCTTCAGATTTGGCCAACCATTTCAGACTGGCCATATGTGCAGATGTACAGAGATAAAGACAAGGATTGATGAAACAAACTCTACAGATGGGGGGACACAAAGTACAGTGAGCATTCCACATGACCCTCCATAAGACTCCACTAACAGTCATGTTTCTCTTTTATTGAACTGGTAAAATTAAGCCAAAGCATAACTGGAATCTTATCTCACTCTTTCCGTGAGTTCTGTCTCTCAGTATCAATGAACGACAAATTTACTTTTCCTTGAAATGAAAAATACTGAAGACATAGCTTGTGTTTCAAAATAACTTAAAACTATTTTCAAAGCAGTTTTATGAAAAGTCTGAAAAATGAACACGATTGCACAAGATTAGCTTAATTATTTTGTGGCATGATTATACATGAGAACTTTGAATTTAACATTTCTATATTTGAGATAAGGAGTCGAAGTCATTCGGAAAGAGGTTCGATATTGGTCTGGGATTTCTCCCTGATTCTTTTGGAGCAAAAAATATCTGTAGAAACTAAACAAGTATGCACATCTATCTATCTATGTTAAATAATCAAGGCAAAGATTGCTTTACCCAGGCAATGCCATACTCATGCACCCGAACAGAGCCGAAACCTTTGGATAACAATAAGGCATAAAGAGTTTGTAGACTAGTGTGCACAGTATTGAGGGTGCAAAGTGATGCTGGATGGTTGCAGAGGAAAAGTTGCAGATGTGGAGGGGGGCATTTTGCTAAAGATAATTCTCAAGGGTAAAATACTGCAACCTGCTGTAGTGTTAAGAACTCTGGTTGCAGTGAAAGCTGGAATTTTGGGTTCATAAAAGAGGAAAATCAAGAAGAAAGAAGAAAAGGAGAAAGAAAGATAGGAAGAGAAGGAAATGGAGGAGAGGTTATCATAATCTGAATATTGTACGGGAAAACATGGTATGAGAAGGAACAGATAACAATAATCTTAAGGAAAGGAAAAGGAGAGGTTTGGAGGAGGGGGACAGTTAGTCTCCTCTTATTATTACTTCAAGTATAGGGATTCCATTTTGACGAACATCTTAACTTTTCATTCTAAACCTCATGCCTCTGAAAAGGAAAACCTCCAGTTATGTACATAATAAAATTGTTGACATTTTCATGTCAATTTCCCTGCCTCCTATGTGTCTCAGCACTGCACTGGAGAGGAAGGAATGGAAGAGTTAAGAATAGGCCATTGCATGGGGCGCCTAGGTAGCTCAGTCAGTTGACACTTGATCTCAGCTAAAGTCTTGAGCTCATGGTCATGAGTTCAAACCCCACCTTAGACCCTGTGCTCAGCAAAGAGCCTACTTAAAAAAAAAAAAATATGTCATTGCAAAACCCAAGTTTTAAAATGAAATTAGGACAAGATGGAAAGATATGTGAATAAGATAAAGGAAAAATCAAATAAAGCAAAAATACAATTTGCATAATTAAATTTTATAGGTACAATGAAGTTTTCTCCAGCAAAAATTACAAACAGGTTTCCAGAAGAAATTAGCATTGAAGCTGATGCTGAAGGATCACCTAGTGGTAATTAGGGGGAGTGAGGATAAGAGGTAACAACTGATCCAGGAAGAGGAAATGGCCTGCATGAAGGTCTGAAGGGAACTACAGACCACACTCAAGGGACTGGAAACAAGAGTAAGTGGGCTTAAAGCAGAGGCCAGTTCTTTATGAGTTTATAGCATATAAAAATTTTTTAAAAATCTAATGCATTACCTTTCTGTTGTTTGGTTATTGCTTTTGTTTGTTTCATACAAAATAAAGCCATATGTCTAGGAAGTCAAATGACTTCGTGGAGTCATCTTTAGACTCCAAGGCAAAAACAAGAGAGAACAAAAGTCCTAAACAGGGGAATGAAAGAGGCTTCCCAATAACAATTTTTTCTGCAATGCAGAAAGTTGAGGAATTTTTTTTTTCAAAATAAACTATTGGCAAGAGTGGCTAAACATATAGGAAATATATTAAAAATATTTGTAATAGATATGTTAAATCTTGGCCTCATAACTTCTACTTCTGATGCGTATAATTAAATGTAAAAATGAAATTCATAAAAAAATGGAAATAAAAAATAACTTTATTAAGAATGCTTAGCTCTGTCAATTCCTAAACTCAATGTAAATATTTATGAGCAAAAGTGATAGATTGTAGGACACCCTATTATCTTTCTTTTTAAAAAATCCCCTAGAAGGTCTTGATGCAGTTTAGTATAACCAGTTTGGGGACCATAGTCTCCAAGTTAAGAACCCCTACTATATAGTTAACTAACATTCATACCAATTCTTATTTCTCTAAATTTCAAATCTAAAAGGAGAGGATTTATACTGAGACCCATTTGTAATTTTGGAATATATATAGTTGCATTTATTTAAATTGTATCAAAATAATTTTATGTGTATTCCATTGTTTTTTTACAAAACCAAATTTTTTCATTTAATTGAAAGTTGTCTTTCCAAGTAGTGAATTTGAAAGTCTCTTACAGTGGTCCCCCCTTATCCACACGGGGATATGTTCCAAGACCCCCCAGTGGATGCCTGAAACCATGGATAGTACCAAACCGTATATATATTATGTTTTTTTTTCCTATACATGCATACCTATGATAAAGTTTAATTTATAAATTAAACACAGTAATAGATTAACAACAATAATAATTATCTAGAACAATTATAACAATATACAGTAATAAAAGTTACGTGAATGTGGTCTCTCTCTCTCTCAAAATGTCTTATTGTTCTGTACTCACCCTTCTTGTGATGATGTGAGATGACAAAATGCACCATGATGCACTGTTAGGCTACTACTGACCTTCTGAGGATCATCTGCCTCTGGATCACAGCTGACGAGTAACTGAAATAGCAGAAAGCAAAACTGCAGAAAAGGGGGAGAACTATGGTACTCTTTTCTAGCAATATGGCTAATGCAAAAAGCTAAACAAAACAACATCAACACCACAGTTAAGACATTAAAATTTTATTAAAGGCTTAATATAAAAAAACTTCTGGAAATATATCTCGAAATCATAAAACCAGAATTTAGGCTCTAATTCCATTTACTTGAAGGGTTAGGTGAGAGTGAGTTTGTGGAGTAGTGCAACTTTATTTTCTACTGTATGTCATTTCCAATGGAAGGGCTGAAGTATGGAAAGATTTTTCTTCAATAATAGAGAGGAAAAGGAAAACAATTCAATCTCTGTCAACCACAAAATAAAATTTAAGGTCAAAAACTTTCTTGGAAAAATGTTTGCAAACTATGACAGCAAATGGGTTTGTATTTCAGTATTGAAGGTGCCCAGCAAGCAATAAAATACAGACTAACACCTCCACTAAAAATGGATAAGGAGTATGGGGCACTGGGTGGCTCAGTTTGTTGAGTGTCAAACTCTTGGTTTTGGTTCCAGGCATGATCTTAGGGTCAGGAGATCAAGCCAGGCTGGCTCCATGCTCAGCATGGAGTCTACCTGGGATTCTCTTTCTCCCTCTCCCTTTGCCCCTCTCCCTTGTTCATTCTCTCTCTGTGTCTCTCCCTGTCTCTCTCAAAATAAAATAATAAAATCTTAGAGAAAAAAATGGATAAAGAGGTGAATGAATAATCAAAATATGAATAAAACAACTGACCAAACCACTTGAAAAAAAGTTCATAATCACTACAAATGAAGTTAATTTTAATTGAAGCTAAAATACCAAAGAGAGGTATTCTCACCAGTCCAGCTGGGGAAAAGAGAACATATAATAACCAATACTTATAGAGGGGCAGCCCGCTAATGCTGTATGGAAATGAAAATCAACACAATTTTATGGAGATGATTTTTTTCAGCATTAATAAATATAATTAAAATTGTCCAGGCCTTTTGATCCCACAAAATTAACAATCCTATTTCTTATTATCTTTTTAAAAAGATTTTATTTATTTATTTAAGAGAGCGAGACAGGGAGAGAGAGAAAAAAAACACGAGTGGGGGAGGGGCAGAGGGCGAAGCAGACTCCCCACCAAGCAGGGAGCCTGATCATGCCCGGAGCTGAAGTCAGACACCTAACCAACTGAGCCACTTAGGAGCCCCCTAAAATCGGTAATGCAGAATGGATTACATATCTATAGAAGAATTATTTTTGATAGAAAAAATTAGGAAATAATTTAAATATTCAAGAGTAATTAAATGCTTAATTAAATTTGGTATAGCTTTTGGGTGAAAGAAGTTTAGCTACTGAAAAATTTGATTTCAAGGTACACAGAATAACATAAGAAAATGTTCAAAATAATATTAGGAAGGAAAAAATAATATTAGGTAGAGAAGAAAAACAGTATTCAAAACCCCATATACTCTGAAATTTATATAAAAACAGAATATTACACATAATAATTATAAAATGAGTAAATGAAGTACAGAAAATTTTTTGAGAGCGGTTATTCCTCTGTATTGGATTTACAACTTTTTTATACTTTTCTGCAGTTTTCAATTTTCCACATTAAGGATGTATTTCTTATGTAATAAGAGAAAAAAAATTTACATGATGTTCATCTCCACCGGGCTGGGTGGTCACATTTCCCACTTGGAAAAAGGCACTAAGTTTACTCAAAACTTCTAAATATAGATCTGTTACCACCAGGCTGAAAGTTTATTCTCTTTCCATGAGAATCCCTCTGAGACATCTAATTCTGGAGACTTAATCCATCTGGGGCATCCTGCTGGAGATTCTCCAGGGAAACTAAAATCCTATGTAAGAAGATGCCATCCCAGATTTTGAAGAACTCTTAAGTATTCTCAACCATGAATAGAACTGTGCCTAACACTGAGGTGAGTTTGGGCAATTTAAAAAAATAGTTATTTTAGGAAAAGTAAGAATATTGATGGCTAAGAATACAATGGTCTAGAATATGCAGATGGTTTTTGAAAAAGGCAATATTAACATTTACTGAGTATATTCTATATATCAAGTATTATGTTGGGATCTTTCATATTTATGATTTTATCTATGTGTCACATTGTTTCTGTTGTAAGCATAGTCTTCATTTAAAGCAAGTTTAATTAAGGAACTTACTGGTATTATAGCTGCTAAGTATAAAATTGGGACCAGTACCTAGATTTTTTTATTCAAATTATAGGTTATAGTGATGATCAGATCAAGAAATCAAGACTAAGGAAATGTTGAGTCATAGAAAGAGGAAAAGAACAAAAGACAGGAAAATATATATTATATATATACCCTAATAAGTTTACCAAATAATTTCTGCATTGTTCCAAAAAGGATTTAAAGTACCTAGAAAATGTATATGGTATAAAGAAATAAAGTCAATGTATCAGAAGAAAGAAAAAGATCAATTGTAAATAAGGATAGAAAAGTAGATGCTTATTGATGAATAAAAACATAAGACACAGAAATGTTTTTGAAATCCAGTCAATCCCGGGTGCTTAAACTTGGGATGGTGGAAAGAAGGCAAAACAAGCAATTGAACACTTCTGGTGTTGGCAAATGAAGCCATTAGCAATTAGAGCCCATATGGGGTGCAATTTTGGATTGAGATTTCTTTTTTTAATATAATTGTCACCATGCTGACTTGATTTTTGTTAAGCATATAGCAATGACAATGCATGTCTTACATAGCAGGATTTCTGAGAAAACTCTTCTCTCTGGTTTAAACATTTCCCCATGTTCCCAAGTGTGATGTCACTAATCAGATAGGTCTATAAAAAATTTTAGATGGGGGACAAATGATGACTTAATCAAAATTGTTTTGGGGCACCTGGATGGCTCAGTCAGTTAAGCAACCTGCTCTTGATTTTGGCTGAGGTCATGATCTCAGGGTCCTGGGATCAAGCCCCGCATGGGGTTCTACCCTGAGTGGGGAGTCTGCTTGAGGATTCTCTCTCCCCTCTTTCCTTGCCCCTCCCCCCCATTGACACACTCTCTCTCTCAAATAAATAAATAAATCTTTAAAAAGAAAAAAAGGCAATATTAGCAAGAGGCAATGTATTTCTCTTTCCCTTTCACTTCTGCAGAGGTAATGGGTCTCTTTCTTTCTGGATGGACTTAGTCTCACTTTCCAGTCACCCATTCATTTCACTGTGGCATTCACATAAAAGATGGTGGACACCGGAGACTATAATCTTTACATTTCTCTGGTCTGGGACTATGAAATAATGGTTCCTCCGTGTGGGGACATTTCTGGAGAGGTCTGGGAGAACTCTCTCATAAGACATTTATTTTCATGAGAGGCAATCACCTTAGGAACCAGAGACCATGAGCCTGTGTAACTTGTATTCTTTTGTATCTTCTTTTCCTGGTGACTTCTATGTACCTTGGCCAGAAACAGTGATTTCCAGATTATTTAGGTCACAGAAATCTATGTCTGGTGCCTTCATAGCCATGTAATACATGTCGTCACACTGCAAGTATCTATGTAGTTCTGCTAGATGGTGGGAATGTTTGGCATTGACATTGCTGCATGGAAAGCCCATCCAGAGCTTAAGGACAATTTTATTTTTCTCAATTGAAAAAAAAATATTTTAACTGTTTGGTGACTTCAACCTTTCTCAAACATCCCTGAATCTGTAAATTCCTTCAGTCATCATTCAGTTCTTTCTACTATCTTTACAAGAAATTGCAATCCAAAAATATGGTATTATCTTTTGTACTAATAACCTGTCCAGTTATAACAAAAGTAATATTATTTAAATTGAAACATTATAGACAATTAGTAATCTTAGAACTTCAAGGGCTTCTTAAATGCAAATCTTGTATTGAAAATGGATAGGGAAATAATAAAAAAAAGTGGAAAAGCAGAGAAGCCAAATAGAAAGGATGCTATATCTGATTGAATTCACCCCTTTAATAAAATTTTTACTAAAATTCCATAAAACTTGCTAATAATTTAGAAGTATAAATACATTTTTTCTTCTCAAGATATTCCTTTAAAATTTCATAGTGTAAAAAAGCATGATATTGATGTCAAATACTAAGTCCTTACTAATTCAAACATTCACTTAATCACATATATTTTATTGAACATCTACAATGTATTATCTTAAGCAAGTTATATGGAACATTACTGGCAAATTTTACATGGATTATTAGGTTTCTTCATAATCTTCAAGGCAGGACAAAAGTCCTACTGATAAGGACTAGTCAGATTAGGGTGAGCCTCTAAATATACATACATGATTTTAGTGACAAGACTCAGGAAGAATCCAAGAGGAGAGAATAGAAGTGGCTTATTGGGAGGAAGAGATAATTATAGTCCAGTTCACAGCTTTTTACTGGAATGTGGTGGAATAGACGAGGTGTGCTGGGGAGAGGTCTAGAAAATGAGGACAAACTATCCAATGAGACACCGAGTAGTACTGTTTAATTATTTTTAGATACTTAGACAAACTATCCAATGAGACATCGAGTAGTACTGTTTAATTATTTTTAGATACTATAGTTCAAAGACTCTCTTGCTAGAGTAAGAGGAAAAACAGTGTCTTACCATGACAAGGTTCATGGCATTTGTGGGTATTTTTGTCCAAACCACTCTCTCGTCTGGTTTCTAACCCCACTTTTCTCTAGTAGAAAGCAATTACTGATAAAGGATGTAAAATGTCTACCTCCTATCAGCCATTATGTGTGGGGAAAACAGCTCCAGCCTGACCCCAGGATTCTATATCTTGAATGGTGTCCCTGGGCTGGAAGCTGCACACACCTGGATCGCCCTGCCATTCTGCTTCATGTACATCATCGCTGTCCTGGGGAACTGTGGGCTTATCTACCTCATTGGCCATGAGGAGGCCCTGCACCAGCCCATGTACTACTTCTTGGCCCTGCTCTCCTTCACAGATGTCACCCTGTGCACCACCACTGTACCCAATATGCTGTGCATATTCTGGTTCAACTTCAAGGAGGTTGACTTCAATGCCTGCCTGGCTCAGATGTTTTTTGTCCACATGCTGACTGGGATGGAGTCTGGGGTGCTCATGCTCATGGCCCTGGACCGCTATGTGGCCATCTGTTACCCCTTACATTATTCCACCATCTTCACCAACCCTGTCATCACCAAGGCTGGTCTTGCCATCTTCCTGAGGGGTGTGCTGCTCATCCTCCCATTCACCTTCCTCACGAAGCGTCTGCCCTATTGCCAGGGCAACTTCATTCCCCATACCTACTGTGACCACATGTCTGTGGCCAAGGTGTCCTGTGGCAACTTCAAGGTCAATGCTATCTATGGTCTGATGGTGGCTCTCCTCATTGGTGTGCTTGATATCTGCTGTATTTGTGTGTCTTACACTATGATATCGAGGGCAGTAGTGAGCCTGTCTTCTGCAGATGCTCATCACAAAGCCTTCAGCACCTGTACATCTCATGTCTGTGCCATTGTGATCACCTGTGTTCCAGCCTTTTTCACATTTTTTGCCCACTGTTTTGGAGGACGCAGTATCCCCCACCACATACACATCACTGTAGCCAACAGTTACCTGCTACTGCCTCCTACAATGAACCCCATTGTTTATGGAGTCAAGACCAAGCAGATCCAGGAAGGCGTGATCAAATTTTTACTCGGAGACAGGTTGTCTTTATCCAAGACAAACAAATCATAAAATAGACATCTTGTTAAGGGGGGAGGGGGGTTTCAAGAGAGTGGAGAAGACATTTGTAAATGCTGTGAGTCAAACAGTATTAAACACACAAGTCCCTCTAATATGTAGATTTTTGGAAGCCTTTGTAGGCATATATTATGAAATGTTTCTTCTGTGTAAAGATCTGCCAAAGAAGAGAATAAAGCAGAATAAAAAAGTAATATACCCAGTGCATACAGGTGTCATGTTTTACATAGGGTTTATAGATTTCTATGTCTAGTGAGAACAGGCGGGTAATAAAATGAGGGATGCAGGCCTGGTGTCGATGTATGCACTGTGTCTGAGAAGAAGAGACTATAGTGATGGGGAGCAAGGATGTGCTCTCCATAAAGAACAAATTTACACCAATCAAGCACATTACTGCCATGCATAATGTGGGCCCAGTGTTGCAATAACCTCCAGCATGTTTAAAGACAAGCTAGATTTAGATGTTTTCTGAGATCTCCTGATTTTGATTATTGCCCAAATGTTTTTTTAAAAGATACTCTACATTTTATTCAGGACATGTCTAGGAATTACTTTTTCCCATTTCATCAGTTTGGGACCTCCACTTAAAATGTACCTACAGGGGTGCCTGCGGGGTCCTGGGATTGAGCCCCACATCAGGCTCTCTGCTCAGCAGGGAGCCTGCTTCTCCCTCTGCCTGCCACTCCCCCTGCTTGTGCTCTCTCTCTCTGACAAATAAATAAACAAAATCTTAAAAAAAAATGTTTAAATTTCAGCTTCTATACTTTTTATCAAATGTGGGAAAAACATACCACAAAGATTTATCTGGTTGATTAAATGCTCTAATGCAAAAAAAAAAAAAGTAGAAGCACAAAACATAATTTCTAATACTTACTAACCACTTAATAAATTATAGCTGAGATTATTGTTATTATTATAACCTATATGTTTCAACTCTGATTCATTCTGAACGTCATAGTTTGAGGAGAAATCTTTCCAATTATATAGGTAGTAGAAAATCAGTTTTATTTCATCTCCCAAACATGTCATCAATGAGTTTTCTGGATACCTTCTATGTGACTGATTCCATGTTATGCACTGAAAAACAGAAGTGATTACAAGCACACTAATGAATTTCTAGTTTAGTAGAAGATATAAAATACAATGGAATCATTATTATAAAATGGTAAGAGAGTCATTGTACAAAAAATTATTACAAAATTCATGAAAACTAAATGATTATCAATGGCCATTGGTGGTGGTAAGTAAAGATTTTACAGAGAAGGTAGTAGATGAGATGAATCTTGATATGTGTATAAGTATTTTAAGAGAAAGGGTGGAGTGGTGCCTGGGTGGCTCAGTCAGTTAAGCATCTGCCTTCGGCTCAGGTCATGATGCCAGGGTCCTGGGATCGAGCCCCACATCAGGTTCCCTGCTCAGCGGGGAAGCCTGCTTCTCTCTCTCCTGCTCCCCCTGCTTGTGTTCCCTCTCTCTCTCTTTCTCTGTCAAATAAATAAACAAAATCTTAAAGAAAAAGAGAGAGAAAGGGTGGATGGGGATTATTGTTTTAAAAAATGAAACAATATATGCAAAATATTCACCAAAGCATAGCCAGTTTGAGCCTAGAAATGCTTTAGAGAGACTGGAGATAAAATAGAAAGGGGGAAGAACAGAAGACTCAGAATGATAGATGGAGGTCGTACCTGGAAGTTCCCTGTCTGTGAGTGTCCGCATGACCACAGGCACGCCGACTTCTGCTCTTGGACTTTGAGAGATACAAAGTTCTTAGAATTGACCTTGACCCAAAAGTAGCTGCAGCCCCATTTGTCACCTGCCTGGACTCTTCAGATCTCCAGCATATCCTCTGCCCCTGAAGCCTGGCCCCCTCTCCTTCTTCCTTCTCCGTCTTTCTTCTCGTATCCTTAGAAACTCAATTTTCTCAGTTCCTGCTCACTTCTCCAGCATCCCACCTCAGCTTCTCAACCTTTGAATCGTTATCGGCAAAGGGGAGATTTCCTTGTGTATTCCCCCTGAGTAACTTTCTGTCAAAGGATCAGCAGCTTGCCTCCACAGAACATGGTTTTCCAGAAAATAATAGTAACAACAAGAAGCATACACAGCACATTTATTTTCCAGGTACTTCTCCAAGAATTGTATACTTATTCGAGCCTAAAAATAACTATGAGGATGATGCTATTTTATGCCCAGTTTTCAGACAAGCAAACTGAGGTACAGAGAAGTTAATGACTAAATGAAAGTCACATATCCAGTGAATGATAGAGCATCGATTTTGACCCAGCCAGTTTGGTTCCAAAGTCTTTGATTATAATGTCTATAATACACTGCATGGTTTCTCTAAGAGATTAAAAACATAAGGGTTTGTGGCCCACTCTTTATGACTGGGGTGGTGAAAAGTCCCCTCCCTGATGACCCTGCACCACTTCAAGGGATTTTTCTCATAGCTTATTAAAGCACAGAAGTTTGACATCAGATTCTTCAAGGTCCCTCATAGTAGTCTCATGAGCAAACACTATTATTGCCTTTTTTTCTAATTTACCCTGGTAGATGACTACTACAAAGGGCCTGAGGATAAATTTTAGTGATTAAATACTTAACATTGTAACTTCTGGACCTTCTCCCACCATGAATAGAAATATCAATTTCTTGTTCAAGTGCAATCACATCAAAGGTACACCCACCTTAACACCATGTTTGGAAGTCCTGTCTTAGTACTCCCAATTTTCCTTATCCTGCTCTCATTTTTTTCATAGCACATAGTCCTTTCTATTTTATAATACATCTTACCTAGTGATGATGTTAATGGTTATTGGATGTCCTCCCCAGCTCTGCTCTTTAGGATTTTACTATCCTGAACACAGATCTTTACCTTATTTGTTTACTGATGTGTCTCATACTCCAGAGTGATTACCTGTCACATAGTAGGTGCAATGAAAGCATTTCATTAAGGACTTAATCTAGAAAAGGTGAGTAGGCAACTCTATGATGGGAAAGAGACATTTAAATTGTCACATCAAAGTACAGAAAGAGCCAACTAGATAAAGGGGAGAAAAAAGATCTGTATCTGACATGTCTTATCAGGTGGTTATACTGAGAATTTTTTGTAACTCTCATTTTATTTCATAACATATTATGAAAATTCTTCATCCCAGTAAGTATACTCCCAACTTATAAATTTTGTTCTAGGAGGAGAGGCAAGATGGCGGAGGAGTAGGAGACCTGGATTTCGTCTGGTCTCAGGAATTCAGCTGAATAGGGATCAAACCATTCTGAACACCTACGAACTCAACAGGAGATCAAACAGGAGAGTAGCAACAACTCTCTGAACAGAGAAGCGACCACATACTGGAAGGTAGGGCGTGCGGAGAAGTGAATCCGAGGCGATATTCGGGAGGATAGACGG
>NW_027397111.1:10999927-11000586 GCF_003265705.2 Callorhinus ursinus | reverse complement strand
AATGCCCCAATCAAAAGACACAGGCTATCAGATTGGATTAAAAAACAAGACCCATCAATATGCTGTCTGCAAGAGACTCATTTTAGACCCAAAGACACCCCCAGATTGAAAGTGAGGGGGTGGAAAACCATTTACCATGCTAATGGACACCAAAAGAAAGCTGGGGTGGCAATCCTTATATCAGACAAACTAGATTTTAAAACAAAGACTGTAATAAGAGATGAGGAAGGACACTATATCCTACTTAAAGGGTCTATCCAACAAGAAGATCTAACAATTGTAAATATCTATGCCCCGAACATGGGAGCAGCCAATTATATAAGGCAATTAATAACAAAAGCAAAGAAACACATTGACAACAATACAATAATAGTGGGGGACTTTAACACCCCCCTGACTGAAATGGACAGATCATCTAAGCAAAAGATCAACAAGGAAATAAAGACTTTAAATGACACACTGGACCAAATGGACTTCACAGACATATTCAGAACATTCCATCCCAAAGCAACAGAATACACATTCTTCTCTAGTGCCCATGGAACATTCTCCAGAATTGATCACATCCTAGGTCACAAATCAGGTCTCAACCGGTACCAAAAGATTGGGATCATTCCCTGCATATTTTCAGACCACAATGCTTTGAAACTAGAACTCAA
>NW_027397111.1:10998761-10999827 GCF_003265705.2 Callorhinus ursinus | reverse complement strand
CTTTGGGATGCAGCAAAGGCAGTCCTAAGAGGAAAGTATATAGCAATACAAGCCTTTCTCAAGAAACAAGAAAGGTCTCAAATACACAACCTAACCCTACACCTAAAGGAGCTGGAGAAAGAACAGCAAATAAAGCCTAAACCCAGCAGGAGAAGAGAAATAATAAAGATCAGAGCAGAAATCAATGAAATAGAAACCAAAAGAACAGTAGAACAGATCAATGAAACTAGGAGCTGGTTCTTTGAAAGAATTAACAAGATTGATAAACCCCTGGCCAGACTTATCAAAAAGAAAAGAGAAATGACCCAAATCAACAAAATCATGAATGAAAGAGGAGAGATCACAACCAACGCTAAAGAAATACAAACAATTATGAGAACATTTTATGAGCAACTCTATGCCAGCAAATTAGATAACCTGGAAGAAATGGATGCATTCCTAGAGATGTATCAACTATCAAAACTGAACTAGGAAGAAAGATAAAACCTGAACAGACCTATAACGACTAAGGAAATTGAAGCAGTCATCAAAAATCTCCCAACAAACAAGAGCCCAGGGCCAGATGGCTTCCCAGGGGAATTCTACCAAACATTTAAAGAAGAATTAATACCTATTCTCCTGAAACTGTTCCAAAAAATAGAAATGGAAGGAAAACTTCCAAACTCATTTTATGAGGCCACCATTACCTTGATCCCCAAACCAGACAAAGACCCCATCAAAAAGGAGAATTACAGACCAATATCCTTGATGAACATGGATGCAAAAATTCTCACCAAAATACTAGCCAATAGGATCCAACAGTACATTAAAAGGATTATTCACCACGACCAAGTGGGATTTATCCCTGGGCTGCAAGGCTGGTTCAACATCCGCAAATCAATCAACGTGATACAATACATTAACAAAAGAAAGAACAAGAATCATATGATCCTCTCAATAGATGCAGAAAAAGCATTTGACAAAGTACAGCATCCTTTCTTGATCAAAACTCTTCAGAGTATAGGGATAGAGGGTACATACCTCAATATCATAAAAGCCATCTACGAAAAACCTACAGCGAATATCA
>NW_027397111.1:10927424-10998661 GCF_003265705.2 Callorhinus ursinus | reverse complement strand
ACCTATAACCACTAAGGAAATTGAAGCAGTCATCAAAAATCTCCCAAGAAACAAAAGCCCAGGGCCAGATGGCTTCCCAGGGGAATTCTATCAGACATTTCAAGAAGAATTAATACCTATTCTCCTGAAACTGTTCCAAAAAATAGAAATGGAAGGAAAACTTCCAAACTCATTTTATGAGGCCACCATTACCTTAATCCCAAAACCAGACAAAGATCCCATCAAAAAGGAGAATTACAGACCAATATCTTTGATGAACATGGATGCAAACATTCTCACCAAAATACTAGCCAATAGGATCCAACAGTACATTAAAAGGATTATTCACCACGACCAAGTGGGATTTATCCCTGGGCTGCAAGGCTGGTTCAACATCCGCAAATCAATCAACGTGATACAATACATTAACAAAAGAAAGAACAAGAATCATATGATCCTCTCAATAGATGCAGAAAAAGCATTTGACAAAGTACAGCATCCTTTCTTGATCAAAACTCTTCAGAGTATAGGGATAGAGGGTACATGCCTCAATATCATAAAAGCCATCTACGAAAAACCTACAGCGAATATCATTCTCAATGGGGAAAAGCTGAGAGCTTTCCCCTAAGGTCAGGAACGCGGCAGGGATGTCCACTCTCACCACTGCTATTCAACATAGTATTAGAAGTCCTAGCCACAGCAATCAGACAACAAAAAGAAATCAAAGGCATCCAAATCGGCAAAGAGAAAGTCAAACTCTCACTCTTTGCAGATGATATGATACTTTATGTGGAAAACCCAAAAGACTCCACCCCAAAACTGCTAGAACTCATACAGGAATTCAGTCAAGTAGCAGGCTATAAAATCAATGCACAGAAATCAGTGGCATTCCTATACACCAACAACAAGACAGAAGAGAGACAAATCAAGGAGTCGATCCCATTCACAATTGCACCCAAAACCATAAGATACCTAGGAATAAATTTAACCAAAGAGGCAAAGGATCTGTACTCAGAAAACTATAAAATACTCAGGAAAGAAATTGAAGAAGACACAAAGAAATGGAAAAACGTTCCATGCTCATGGTTTGGAAGAACCAACATTGTGAAGATGTCAATGCTACCTAGAGCTATCTACACATTCAATGCAATCCCCATCAAAATACCATCCCCTTTTTTCAAAGAAATGGAACAAATAATCCTAAAATTTGTATGGAACCAGAAGAGACCCCGAATAGCCAGAGGAATATTGAAAAAGAAAAGCAAAGCTGGCGGCATCACAATTCCGGACTTCCAGCTCTATTACAAAGCTGTCATCATCAAGACAGTATGGTACTGGCACAAAAACAGACACATAGATCAATGGAACAGAAGAGAGAGCCCAGAAATGGACCCTCAACTCTATGGTCAACTAATCTTTGACAAAGCAGGAAAGGATGTCCAGTGGAAAAAAGACAGTCTCTTCAACAAATGGTGTTGGGAAAATTGGACAGCCACATGCAGAAGAATGAAACTGGACCATTTCCTTACACCACACACAAAAATAGACTCCAAATGGTTGAAAGACCTAAACGTGAGACAGGAGTCCATCAAAATCCTAAAGGAGAACACAGGTAGCAACCTCTTCGACCTCAGCCGCAGCAGCTTCTTCCTAGAAACATCGCCAAAGGCACGGGAAGCCAGGGCAAAAATGAACTATTGGGATTTCATCAAGATAAAAAGCTTTTGCACAGCAAAAGAAACAGTCCACAAAACCAAAAGACAACCGACAGAATGGGAGAAAATATTTGCAAATGACATATCAGATAAAGGGCTAGTATCCAAAATATATAAAGAACTTATCAAACTCAACACCCAAAGAACAAATAATCCCATCAAGAAATGGGCAGAAGACATGAACAGACATTTTTCCAAAGAAGACATCCAAATGGCCAACAGGCCCATGAAAAAGTGCTCAACATTGCTCGGCATCAGGGAAATCCAAATCAAAACCTCAATGAGATACCACCTCACACCCGTCAGAATGGCTAAAATTAACAAGTCAGGGAACGACAGATGTTGGCGGGGATGTGGAGAAAGGGGAACCCTCCTACACTGTTGGTGGGAATGCAAGCTGGTGCAACCCCTCTGGAAAACAGTATGGAGGTTCCTCAAACAGTTGAAATTAGAGCTACCATTCGATCCAGCAATTGCACTACTGGGTATTTACCCCAAAGATACAAATGTTGGGATCCGAAGGGGTACGTGCACCCAATGTTTATAGCAGCAATGTCCACAATAGCCAAACTGTGGAAAGAGTGAAGATGTCCATCGACAGATGAATGGATAAAGAAGAGGTGGTATATATACACAATGGAATATTATGCAGCCATCAAAAGGAATGAGATCTTGCCATTTGCAACGACGTGGATAGAACTGGAGGGTGTTATGCTTAGTGAAATAAGTCAATCAGAGAAAGACATGTATCATATGACCTCACTGATATGAGGAATTCTTAATCTCAGGAAACAAACTGAGGGTTGCTGGAGTGGTCAGGGGTGGGAGGGATGAGGTGGCTGGGTGATAGACTTTGGGGAGGGTATGTGCTACGGTGAGCGCTGTCAATTGTGCAAGACTGTTGAATCACAGATCTGTACTTCTGAAACAAATAACGCAACATATTTTAAGAAAAAAGAAAAAGAAGAAGATAGCAGGAGAGGAAGAATGAAGGGGAGTAAGTCAGAGGGGGAGATGAACCAGGAGAGATGATGGACTCTGAAAAACAAACTGAGGTTTCTAGAGGGGAGGAGGGTAGGGGGATGGGTTAGCCTGGTGATGGGTATTAAAGAGGGCACATTCTGCATGGAGCACTGGGTGTTATGCACTAACAATGAATAATGGAACACTACACCAAAACAAATGATGTAATATATGGTGATTAACATAACAATAAAAAAATTAAAAGGAAAAAAATTTTGTTCTAGATAGTGACCATATATTTTGTTTTGTAGGGGATGGAAACGTTTCTTCCTAGGGTCCCTGGCTGGTCTGAAAATTAAGCTGACAAAGAGAGACTAACAGAAGAAAAGCATGAATATTTTGTCATATTTTTACATGTACATGGGAGCCTTCACAAGAGAATGAAGTGAAGAAATGACCAGAGCAGGAAGCTTTTATACTTTTTAGACAAAGAAACAATAGATTTGGGAAGAATTGACACAGAGGTTTGGGTTAGGGGAAGTAAATGGTAAAGAAGTAACTAGGAAGACAATAGTGTAACAAGGTTTGTTTGTAAGTGCCTTCGTACCATTACTGGGCTGGTGAGAGTCTGTTTCCACTGAAAGAATTTATTTCTAGCCTCTAGGCAAAATAGCGGAAACTTTTTCTGCATTTACTTCTTAATTGCCTTCAGCTCAAAATAATTTTTTTTATGCCAAAGAGGCATATTTTGAGTTTACATATTCTGGTTTCCTTCAGTTTCTACATATTGGTCCTATATGCATGAAAAATCTCTTACAACCTAAAACTCCTCTCCGGAGGCAATCATCATCAACAGGTCTTAATGTGTTCTTTCAGATTCTTCCATGTATATAGACTTTTTAAAAAATCTAAATGGCAGCATACACTCCTTTTCATTTTATAATATATGTTGTTATTCCTATATCCCATATCTTTTTATATACAACTTCTTTCATCTTTGTATGATAATTTCCCTCTTTTACATTTGGAGTGTATCTAAACAATGTTGGGGAACATAAACTTTACAAACCTCATTTTTTCCCATTTAAACTTAAATGGAAACAAAAATTATTTCTGGGAGGAATTGTTGGATCTTAGAGCCTCTTCCCTTTCTTCAGAGAGGTGATATAATTTGCACCCCCATGAATAAAGTACAAGATCTACCTTTTCCCTATGTCCATTAAAAAATGTTTTAGTAAGCTTTCAAATATTTGCCATTTGGAGAGGTAAAACAGTGTATCTTTGTAATTTACACTTTTTAAAATTTTGAATGAAATTAAGCATATCTCCAAATGCTTATAACTGATTGATTTTTATGTGCACTACCTACTTATACCATCACCTGCTGCTTTATTAAGCATTTGAAAGTGATTTGTTATAGCTGTTTACTTATTTAGGTGTTCATTCTTTTGCCTTTGATATGAGTCACATCCCTCTGTGCCCTTGAGTCTCTTTCTGGACCTTGTTTATGGCTGTTTGTCATAAGGAAATTTATGTATGTATGCATTTATTTATTCACTTATGTATTTATTTAGTAGAGAGAGAGAGAATCTTAAGCAGTCTCCAAACCCAGTGCAGAGCCCCACACAGGGCTTGATCTCAAAACCCTGAGACCATGACCTGAGCCAAAATCAAGAGTCAGACACTTAACTGATTGAGCCACCCAGGTGCTCCAAGAATTTTTTAAAGAGTCAAATATACTGATCTTTCCTTTAATGACCACTGAATTTTATTGTGAATTTAAGATTTTTTTTTTGCTCCTCTGAAATTATTAAAATAAAAGTATTTTTATTTTGCTCATCTGAAATTATTAAAAGTGTTCTTCCATATTTTCTTCCTTATTGTTCTTTTATTTTAATCCTCACTATTAAAAATAAGTGAAATAGAACACATGTACAAAACAGTGCACAAAGATCAATAAATTACCAACATTCATGCAACTACAACATAGGTCATTCAGAAGTAAAACACTGTCAGCCCCCAGAAGCCACGGTCATAGAAATTCTACCTTTTCCTCCACATACCCTCAAATAATAACCACTATCTTAACTTATTTTTGGCCAATCTATCCTTGCTTTTCTCTGTGTACTTTCATCATTTAGCATGCATCCCTAAATGTTATAATTTAGCTCGATATATTGTAATCTATCTTATATAAGGATCATATGGTATATATTCTTTTGTGCCTGGCTTCTATTTCTCAAAATAAGAATAATCCATGTTGTTGCACACATCTGTAATTCAATCGTGTCTATTGCTACATTGTAATCCATTATGTGAATATACTACACTTCTTTTAATCCATTCTACTGTTAATAGACACCAAAGTTACTTTCATGTTTGGGCCATTATGAATAATATTTTTACACATTTCTCCATGCTCATATGCATGTAATTCTCCTGATCCAGGTTGATCTGTTAACAGTTTCTGAAGAATGTCCAACCATGCAGAGACCGGTGTCTGAACTTCTGATATGAGACCATTTCCTTGAGAGAAGTGCCCAGCCAATTGGTGGATTCCATGATGATGGGAGTCATAGCTGGAGTGGCATTTCTTTATGTGAGGAGATATGAATGTCAAATACAAATATGTCTTTACTGTCTGCAATACTACTCATAGAACCACTACCTGTGGTTAGGGGTTCATATAACATTATTCTGACACCAAATAATTCATTTTTCAAATAAAGATCACACCCATGTAATCACACCCATGGGATTCATGGAATTTACTGTAGTCACACCCATGGAATTCATGGAATTTACTATGTACTTTATCACACCCATGGAATTCATGGAATTTACTATGTACTTTATCACCCAAAGCAGATGGGCTAAGAGAATAATGGGATAGATTATGCAGGATAAGAAAAGCTGCCAACTGGGGAAAAAAACCTCCAAATGAGGGGTGCTATCCTACAGCATGTGGTATATGCTTGAATAAGGACAACTTACGTTGCCATATCCTCTCTAGCCAGATTTCTAAATCCAGTAACCAAGGGATGAGGGCAGGAGTAAGCTTTCTCACTATTCCATGTCATAACTGAGCGGGGTTCAAGGCAGGCTACCACAGAATATGCCTCTTTGACATGTGGATTATTTAGAGCTAAAGGCAATCAAGGCCCAGCAGACTCAGGAAGTGCTTTTTACCTCCCCCCTCAACTTCCTAAAAGAATTTAGAAGGGGGGACTATATCAGGAAGAGAGCTATGATTAAAAATAACTTTTTATACGGGAAAGACTTATCTGCATGATGTAACAAACCTTTGTTTACTAAACGTCTGTTCTCAGCTTCCTGTTAATTGTCTCCCCCCCCTTTGAGACCTCATCTCCCTCTCCCTTTCTGCTTAGCTCAGGGTGATGTATATAGGTTTCTCCTGTTTTGCCAGAGTAGAGTATTTCTATAACATCTTTTGTAAGCTGAAATGGTATAAAGCAAAGAAGCAATTACCATTAATTTATATGGAAAAAAATTCTGAGTACTCCCAGAGTGTATTTTCTTATCTCTTTAATTATGAATTTGGCAAGTTGGAGGTTCCAGTTCCCAGGAGAGATGTACTTCTACTAGAAAATACAGCCATGATTCTATTTAATTAAAATCTAAGATTTCCCCACAATCATTATGGATATGTCATGGTATTTTCCTAGTTAGGATGGTTAATCCTGATTATCAAGAAGAAATTGTGTTGCTTTTACACAGGTTTTGAAAGATGAAGTTAATTTATGGCTGGATTGGAAATACTCTCAGGAGATAATGTATATATAGTTTTTTTAAAATTCACAGACAAGCTAAGGGCAATAGGGTTTATAATGTGTCATTTAAAATCTGAATTTTGGGGCACCTGGGTGGCTCATTTGGTTAAACAACTGCCTTCAGCTCAGATCACGATCCTGGAGTCCTGGGATGGAGTCCCGCATTGGGCTCTCTGCTCAGCGGGGCGTCTGCTTCTCCCTCTGACCCTCCCCCTTCTCATGTGCTCTCTCTCTCTCTCAAATAAATAAATAAAATCTTTAAAAAAAATAAAGTCTGAATTTTCCCTGATGACCCCAAGGTCAGTTTGCAACAGACTTCACCGATTAACAGACACTTCTTAAAAGTAGAAATTTAAATGACCAAGAAATAAATAACAAGATTTTCAACCTCATTACTAACAGGGAAATGCAAATTCAGTCAGTTAAGCGACCAGATCTTGGTTTTGGCTCAGGTCATGGTCCCAGGGTCATGAGATCAAACCCCGTGTTGGGCCCTGCTCAGCATAGAATATACTTGAGATTCTTTCTCCTTCTCCATCTGCCCTTCCCTCTTGGGCTCTCTCTCTTTCTAAAACAAATAAATCAAAACAATAACAACAACAACAACAACAACAACAAACCCTGATCTCCCTCAAACTGAACTAGAATATTCCTAGCATCCTGGGGATAGTAAAAGTGAACAGAGTCAATGGTGGTTACCAAGAACAGAAAGGAAAACCAATCCAGATGTACAATGCTCCCAACCCTGGAACTCCCACTAGTAAAAAACAGAGTTGTGAACCTGAGTGTCATTCAAAAGAGATATCTTAGCTTTCTCTTTTGGAATTTGGGAGGTGGGGAGAGGGTTGTGAACAATGACAAAGATAAATTATCAAACACATTAGCCATTAAGAGTTAGGAATCAGCTAAATATTTAAGGAGATCATATGTCAAGCTGTATAGATTGGATTTGTTCAATTTCAACAAATAATTGTTGAATAATAATAATATTTTGTTGAATAATTGTTGAAATTGTAACTAGTTTTTAAAATAATAATCCCTACAAACCTAGGGAACAAAACAGGAAATGAAGGCAATTTGAAGTGTGTAATATTTCTGTGGTCCAGGAAAGAGCTTTGGGGGCCTAAAACATGGAAAAAAAGAGAAAGTTTGTAAGAAACATTTTTAAAAGTTAAATCAGTATGATTTCTTTTCTTATTTGAAAGTGTAGTATGTCCTATCTGAAATAAAGTTCTATTATTTTCAAAATGAAAATGTTTAGTTTTGTCAATATTTTCTTCCAAAATGAAAATTCAGCCCCATCTTTCCTCTTGGCTTACCTTTTTGTTCACTTAATATTCCACTCTTTCACCTTCAACATACCTTGGACTTTAACTGGGTAATATGCATTAGAGCTTTATTTTTTAATGCCCCCTTCCACATTCCAAATGCCATCACCCAAATGGAAGTAATTCAGTGGCTCTTCATGCCTTGAGGGATAAAATGAATGAGTACTTGCTTTGCATGAATTTGTTCACTACTTAACAAGGTAACAGAGATTCCTCTCCTTGTGTTGCTTGAAGAACTTCAGTACAATTGTGTAACCTTTCCTCTGATTCCATGGAATACAGTAAGCCAGTCCAGTCTATTTTGCTGCCAGGAAACTTTGGACACATTCACTCTTGTAGCAATGACTCTTCAGTTTCACTTGTTTGTAATGTTGAGTATATTTTCTACCACTTTCTTAGGAAGAACATACTGAATGAAAAGTAAAATAGAAACAGAAGGCAAAATACAGACATCAGACCCCAAGAAAAGGTAGCTTTTAGTAGGAGGTATAATGGACAAGATCATTTTGATCTCTTTCTCTTCCTATTAATTTGTCCTGCCGTGTAATAAAGTGAGGCTAGTGTATTGTATACTTTGAAGCTGTCCTGGGCCACACAAGTGAAATGAGACCCTACAGTTAGGTTGGTAGTGGGAAGGAATTATGGAATATCCTGCTTTGCAGTACTTCTGTTATAAACATTGGGGAAATGTTTTTAAAAAATGGAGTATTAAAGTCTGAATATTATCTGCCTCATTTAACAAAGTAGAAGAAAGTTCATTATGGGTTTAATTCTTGGTTAATGGCAGGGGAAGGCTACATATGTAACTAGAGTATCTCCTAAAAATTATGCCCTTCGTGTAAAGTAAAAAGATGTATCAGAGCAGGCACCCCTACTCCATGGAGGAGATTCATATGATACCTCTTATGGTACTTTTGTTACAGAGGCTGAATCAATCCCTCCATTTCTGCCTCAAAACCTCCTGCTTATTCCAGTGAGAGTTTAAAGGTTGGAGGTTTAGCTCTTGGCTACCTGAGTTCAGGGTCTTCCATGAACAATATCACCTGTTTTAGCCGTGGCTCATGGCATCTCTCAGGGTCACACTGCTGCCAGCAACTGTTTGTCTATTTGAAATCCCTTTAGAAGATCATTTATACCTGTGCTGCAACTTCCCTTCAAATTTCCTTTTAAGAGGTGTGGAAAATTGGCATGACTGGAGCCATTTTATGTTGGCTAATTGAATTTAAATATAATTAATTAATTAATTAATTAATTAAAGCCAGAGGGGACGCTGCACAGAAACTACCTTACTTGCCTTGGTTTGAAATGGGCCAAAACCCTTGGACTGGGTAAAATGACAACTGTTTTAAGCAATTGCTTGAGAAGTCAGCAATAGAATAGACATCCTGATCACAAGAGTAATAGCTGTGGACTTTCGGAAGATAAAACCAGCAGTCTGTCAATGTATAACCCAGAGTAGTTTAGCCTATTAAAACACTCATAGAAACTTTTCCCCTTCTCTTCAGTTCATGTAATTACCCCCTCTCTTTTCCTCATAAAAATCTCTTGCTTTCACCCTACCGGTGAGACAGTATTTCTGTTTCCACCTGATTCGATGCTTCCCCAAATTGCAATTCTTTGATCCCAAATAAATGCTCATTTGCCTCTCACTGTGGCTCTTTATTATCAGGTTGACAGAGGATAATAATCACGTGGATCTTGGATTCCTAGAATCTAGAAAGTTCCTAATGTTGAAAGCATAGGTGATCGATCCACCTGTGCCCACCATTGCCTCTCTGGGCCAGGGAACTATCATTCTGCATTGTTACCTTCCTTTCTTTTCTCTCCACAGATATTGCCTGCTAGCTTCAATTATACCTCACCAGAATTAAGCTCTTAAAAGACGTTGGGTTTGAATTCTGATCACAAAGAAAGAGAATTTCATAGAAATGTGTACATAGCAGCCTTGCTATACTGAAAATGGAGGATGAGCTAGATTAAAAAGTCACACTCATAATAAATTCATACTAAAATTCTATAACCGAGGAAACAGAAGAGTAAGAGAGTTCCTAGGTCTTCTAATAGAGTACCAAATCATGTGTGAATATATTCCTCAAGATTCCCTATGTAGCCTATTTTATCTCCCTCACCAATTATGCAATGATGCATTCTTCCTCTTTATTCTCTTCTTTTCAAGCTCCTTTCACTTTATGATTAAATCTATATTTTGTGAACTTGGATTTATTCGCCCATTCATTCATTTATTCATTCATTCATTTGTTCACTCACCCTACATATATATGTTGAATACCTACTAGATGTCTTATTACAGGCAGCAAGATAAATCTGTGAATGAAACAGAGTCTTACACTGTAAGACTTACACTGTACACTGCTTACTAAAGGCTTACTATTCTTCTCCATGATAAGGTTGTGAGCTCAGTGAGTTTTCATTTTCTCTTTAATAGCCAAGACCTTAACTCCTTGAATTTAGATGAATTTTCATTCTAAGCTATTCATTGCCTAATTTTTGTATTAGTAAAGACTGGATATTAACTTAGGTAACTATTAAGCTGATTGGAAAAAAAATTCACATATAAAATTCAAAATTATAAATCAGTAAAAAAAAAGAAAGAAGTATAGATCCTTTTGAAAGGACAAAATTAAAGCTGATACTAGATTGATATCTGGAGAAAGAAAATGAAGTATAAGATTTCCAGAGTTAGAAGGAATTTTTTTTCTACATAGTTCTCCAAACCAGGGGTTGGCAACAATTTTGCTCAGTGCCAAAGTAGTAATTAATTTAAATTTTGCAAGCCAAGAGGCAAAACTAAGGATATTATATAATTATACAAAAAACAGTTTCTATATTTTTTACCAACCAAATTAAAAATATAGTAATAATTAATACATTTTGTTGGCAACACAGCTATATTAGTGAGAGAAGAGGATCCTTTTGTGTGTGTGTGTGTGTGTGATAACATTTCATTTAAGTATAAATGGGGTTCAGAGTTACTGTTCCTTATCATCAAAATTGATTGCAAACGTTCATCTGTTAATGCTGATCTATAAAACAATCACGGGCGAGAAAAGAGGCAGACCAAGAAACAGCCTCATGACTATAGAAAAGAAACTGATGGTCATCCGAAGAGAAGTGGGTGGAAGGATGGATTAAATGGGTGATGGGGATTAAGGAATATGTAAGAGCTGAATTACTAAATTGTACAGCAGAAACTAATTACACTGCATGTTACTAACTGGAATTTGAGTAAAACATAAAAAAAAAATTCTTTTTCACATAAATAGGAACTCTCAAATACTGATATTAATTCTTCGGCATGCAGTTTTAATTGAGCATACTTACGTCTTGGAAGGCACTTATAGAATCCTATCAGACTTTCATCTTGATATTAGCCTTTTGCATTTTTTAAAATTTTTATTTTATTTTATTTTACTTATTTGACAGAGAGAGAGTACAAGCAGGGGGAGCGGCAGGGAGAGGGAGAGGCAGACTTCCACTGAG
This sequence comes from Callorhinus ursinus, assembly GCF_003265705.2. Lineage (NCBI taxonomy): Eukaryota > Metazoa > Chordata > Mammalia > Carnivora > Otariidae > Callorhinus > Callorhinus ursinus. Next base: position 10,987,384 of record NW_027397111.1, on the reverse strand, counting down.
CAGAGAGCCTGACGTGGGGCTTGATCCCAGGACCCTGAGATCATGACCTGAGCCCTAGGCAGACATTTAACCAACTGAGCCACCCAGGTGCTCCTCCTGCCTTTTGCATTATATTATATTGGAGATGATGGGGTTCAGGGCAGGCCACCTCAGAAATGCCTCTTTGGCATGCTGATACTTTTCTGAAGACAATCAAGGCCCAACAGACTTAAGAAGAGCTTTTAACCTTCCCTTAACTGCTTAAGAGAAGTTAGAGGACCAGTACCAAGAAGAGAACTATTTCCAAAGATAACTTTTTTTTTTTTTACATAGGAAAGATTTGGCATTGTATGGCAAACTTTTGTTTACCAAATACTGACTCTTCCCACCTCCTGTGAATTGCCTTCATTCCCTTTGAAGTTCCAAACCCCTACCCCCCTTCTCCTCATCCCAGAACTATATATAAGCCTCAATTGCCTTCTCAGTGGGTTTCGTGTCTTTGGGACCCCCCCATACATAGGAAATTAATTTGTTTTCCTCCTCTTAATCTGTTCCATGTTAATTTAATTATTAGACCAGCCAAAGAACCTAGAGGGGAAAGGGAAAATTCCCTCCCCTACAGAGATCAATCACTTCCGAAAGAAGGTCAGATGTTACATTTCTTTAATCTTAACTCTTTGCCCCATTTTCAGAAAAGCTTTATTCTGCTCTCAAAATCAGCAAATCCCTGCCCCCTATGTATATTGGGATTTTTTTAAGTACTGCTGTTTTTAAAGTCCTATCCGTTCCTCATCTCATTTCTGCTTGTAGGTGGAGGATAGTGAGGAACTTGGGGTTCTGTAAGGGAAGAGGAAATAAATGTGGGAGGGTAAATTACTGATTATAGGCAGCATTTTGTATCTCTCAATTCAAATATTAAGGATGCATATTGTTCATAGTAGAATAATTATGACCGTATTTAAAAAGTACTATACCTCATCATTCTTTCCTAACCCAGTGATAATCAGTCACTATCCATTGTAAGTATGGGTGAGGATGCTAATTCTTCCATATCACGATTAAAGCACATGCATTTCCCGAACCTAGGTCCTGTGCATTCATATTCTTCAGGGTCACAAAATGTGATTTTGCTTTCTTCATTGTCATGCATTGTTACACTGTCCATGAAAAAAAAAAGATATAGATGTAGACAGAGAAGGACTGGGGACTGAAAATAGGAAGATTGTTAAAATTTTCAGTTCATTCAAAGAGTATTTAGTGAGCGACATATTGCAGCACTCAATAATAAGTCTTGGGCAGACCTAAAGGGCTCAATCACATTTAGGTTTTTTTAACAATACTGGGAGCCCAACATGAAGCTGGAAAGGAAGATCCTTTAGGAGCATTGCATCCTTAAGGAGCAATGTGGCTATAGTGGTCTGAGAGCACCTGATGCGGTAGGAGTAGATTTGTGCTGTTAGTTCCACTTATTAGCCATGTAAAGACATTAATAAGTCTCCTTAATTAATGAGTCCATTTTCATTATTCATTGCTGATCAAACCATGTACATTATAGGGAGAATAACCAAGAATATAACTGACAGTGTTTTGAAATCTCCTATCTTATAACCTGAAGAATAGTTGATACTCATGATGATAAGCAGATCTCCTTACCCACATCCATTTTCAGAAATAGAGAAATCCTTATAATTCACTTGGAAGTTCACAATAAAAAGACTTTCAGCCATCCTAATGTTCACTATTTGAAGCTATCTCATTGGTCTAAGAATGTACTAATGCTTAGTTAGGAACAGAGTTTGAGGGCTTAAGGCACTTAGTATGGAAAATTTGTATAAATGTAAATATATATAAAGTATATATACATATTATATATAAAATATAAATATGTATGTATATCTTCATGGTAAGGAGCCAAGAATCTTGGCTTCAAGATTTATAATCAATGATACCACATTAATATCAGTTCCTCATCTATAATACAGTAATAATACTTACCCTTGTTTAATACAATAAACAACCTCTCATGAGGTAATTAAGATAATTGAGATGATTTAGGCAAAAGTGTTATTAACTAGTGCATTGTAAGCAATCAATATACATTTGCCTAAACTTCTTTTCAGAGAGACATCAAAGTTGACATCAAAGTTGAAGAATGTAACATAGCCTCTAACTGGTCATCATGCATGATTACAACTGTACTAGACTGACTCTGGCATCATTCTTATAGAATGGAGCACCTGGACTAGCAAGTGCACATATCTGGATCTCTCCCCCATTTTGTTTCATGTGCGTTGTTACTATACTGGGGAATTATGGGCTCCTCTATCTCATTCATCTGGAGGAGGTCCTACACCAGTCCATGTAATATTTCTTGGCCTTACTCTTCTTCACTGACATTATTTAGTGTGTAAGTATTGTACACCAAATGCTGTGTATGTTCTGGTTTGATCTCAAAGATATCAGCTTCAAAGCTTGCCTGGTCCAGATGTGCTTTCTCCACACTGTCACAGGGATGGAATCTAGGGTGCTCATGAAAATGACCCTGGACTGCTATGTGGTCATCTGTTATATCTACACTATGCCACTATTCTCACCAATTCTATCATTGCCAAGGCTGGATTTCTCACCTTCCTTCCAGGTGTGATACCTATCATTCCTTTTTAGTCACTAAACATCTGCCCTAGTGCAAGGGTAATACAATTTCCCACACCTACTGTGACCATATGACTGTGGCCAAGTTGTCCTGTGGCAATATCAAGGTCAATGCCATCTGCGGTCTGATGGTTGCCCTTCTGACTGCGGGCTTTGAAATCCTGTGCATCACAGTTTCCTACACCATGATTCTCTGGGCAGTGGTCAGCCTCTCTCCGCAGAGGCTCGTTAAAAGGCCTTCAGCACCTAAACTGTTCAAATCTGTGCTACAGTCATCACCTATGTCCCAGTCTTCTTCACTTTTTTTACCCACCATTTGGGGGGTCATACAATCCCCCACAGCTTTCACATTTTTGCGGCTAACCTATACCTGCTTCTGCCACCCACCCTGAATCCTATTGTCTATGGGATAAAGACTAAACAAATACAAGAAGCGATGCTCAAAGTTTTCCTTAACAAAAGACCACTGAAGAAAGAGATAAAAGTAAACCCCGACATAATGAGAGGAAAATGTTTTCATAGATGAAGAGGGTATCCGTATCATACGACAGTGGATATGTGATTTGACAGTGACTTAACCAATCTTCTTCTTTTTTTAACTAATTTAGAGATTTTATTTATTTGCTGAGAGAGAGAGAGAGCACTGTGGGGTGGGGGGAGGAGAAGGAAAAGGAGAAGCAGGCTCCTTGCTGAGCAGGGAGCCCAATGTGGGGCTCGATCCCAGGACCCTGGGATCATGACCTGAGCTGAAAGCAGGCACAACCGACTGAGCCACCCAGGCACCCAACCAATCTTCTTCTTAATGGATCATTCCTATACTTTTCTAACACCTTGTATATCAACTTGAAAACTTTTCTTTAAAAAGCACCCACAAACCAATTTAATTAAATCCAATAAAACTATTGCTAATGCCTTTGTGTTATTTGCATGGTACTGAATTCAGTGCCATTTGAGAGTAATACGTAAGACAGTTTTGTCCCTGAAGAATTTCCCAGCTAGTAGATAAAATTGAAAAAAGGGACCATACAAGTTATTCAAAAACACTGATAATTTCTAGTAAAAGCACTGTCCCTAGAACTTCATAGATTTTTGTTAAGCTAGAAAATGTATTTTCCATCAAGGAATAAACATTCAATGCTGCCCATTCATTTGTTTATTCATACATACCACAAACATATTTTGAGCACCTACCCTCTTAGAAAATTACAGTACAAACACTGATAAAAATGTGCATTGCTACATATGTATACACACATGAAACCATCATTACCTAGATTACAATGAAGTTAATTAACATATTCATCACCTTTAAAATTTCCTTTTACATCTTTGTGATCCAACCATTGCCTAAACCTAACAGCACTGACATGCTTCTGTCACTATACATTAGCTCTATAAAATTCTGGAATTTTATATAAATGAAATATTACCAAATGTAATCTTTTTAGCCTGGCTGCTTCCATGACCACTTTGAGTTTCATCAAATTCTTGTGTTAATCACACATACATTTTTCTTGCTGAGCAGTATTCCATTTCGTGGATATACCAAAATTTATTTATCCAATTATCTGTTGTTGGACATTTCCTTTGTTTGCAGTTTTTGTATATTACAAATGAAGCTGATATGGGCATTCATGTACAAGTCTTTGACCAAGCATATACTTTCATTTCTCTTGGGTAAAAGCCTAGGAATGGAATAGCAGATATACATAAAGCTTTCCTAAGAAACTGACAAAGTGATTTCCAGAATAGTTGTATTTTACATTCTCACCAGCAGTACATAAAAGTTCTACTTGTTCCACATCTTCACAAACATTTAGTATGGTCAGTCTTTTAAATTTTAGTCATTTTAGCAAGAGTCTATTGGTATCCTATTGTTTTTAAGTTAAATTTACCTAATGACTGAAGGTGTGGAACATGTTTACCTTGCTTATTTTTCATCTGTATATGCAGAAAATGTGTGAGATAAGAAATGCTTATTGTTTTAAGCTGCTAAATTCTGGGGTAATTGAACTATATTTTTATTATTTTTGAAAACCACTGAAGAGCGTATTGTTAACAATACTGCATTGTATACTTAAACATTTGCTAAGAGGGTACAGTAAATCTCACATTAAGTGTTCTAATTGAGGAAAACGTAAATACTAAGTAAAGAAAGCAGGAGGAAACTTATGGAAGTGATTTTTGTTTTTGTTTTTTTTTTTTTTTTTTAAGAGAGAGCATGAACAGGGGCAGGGGCAGAGAGAGAAAGAGAGAGAGAGAATCTTAGGCAGGCTCCACACTCAGCGTTGAGCCTGATGCAGGGCTTGATCTCACAACCCTGAGATCATGACCTGAGCCAAAATCAAGAGTCAGGTGCTCAAATTACTGAGCAACCCAGGCACCCCAGAAGTGATGGATATGTTTATGTCATTGATTCTGGTGATGGTCTCACGGGTGTATATTTATTCCCAAACTCATTGTCATATACATTAAATATGTATAGCTTTTTTATGTCAGTCATACTTCAATTAAAAGGTTAAAAACAGAAAACATAAACTAATTAAAAAAAATTCTCACAGGGGAGCTAATAAAGTGTATTTCCTCTCACTGACTTCTATTCTCCAGATCTCTTGCCAGAAGTAATGTCCAATACGTTTCTTGTGATTCCTTCAAGAGACATTTATGTGTGTCTCTTCATTTCCTTTGAAAGCTACATAGCATCACATTATATTGATATATGATAATTAAATGTAAGTAATTCTCTATTGATAATCATGTACATTATTTATCATCTTTACAGTAAAAATGATAAAATATGAAGTCATTAATGTTAAAGAGGTTAACTTCTTGTCAAATAAACAGAAAAATAAAAAGTTTTTGAACAGAGATTTTAGCACCAAGTACAGAACTCATTAAAGAGAAAGAAAATCAATCTAATAGCATGATTTTTTGTTTGTTTATTTACTAGAACAATTCTTAGAACATATCAGATGCTAAATAAATATTTGTTGGAAGGATGGATGTATGCATGCATGGATGCCTGGATGTATAGATGGATAACTGCCTGTCTATAAAATGGGAGTTCATTCACCAGCTGGAAAGTCAAATAGACTGAAATCAAAAGAAGTTTTAGGAGACTTTGTCTGCATCATAGATAATAAAGATAAAGTGGGATATTAAGGAAGTTTGAGATCTATAATCAAATAGAGTTTAAAGTAAGGTTTAATTGAAGGATTCGCTCCATGCATGCATTCCAGAAATATAGTTGGCCTCTAACACATTGCCAAGCAAAACAGTCACTGTTAAGTGCTCAAGCTTGTTGATATTGGTAGTATCCCAAAAGGCAGATCAGGGCACTTGTCAGCCATGTTATCATCAACAACAAGGCTTGGAGGCAAGCCTTTGGATGATGCCAGAGAAGTGTTGATTCTCATCCCCTGATGCTGAGTGGCAGAAAGGGGTGACTGGTCAAGTCTCTCACATGACATACTGCTGAATCAGCATTATTTGGACCACAGGCCCTAATCACTCTAGTTATTATTCCCCCAAATAATGAATGTGAGCTGGTGGAATAAAGTTAGAAGCCAATTGTCTAGCCCATCTTATTATTTTTTTTCCTTTAAATTTTTTTATTGTTATGTTAATAACCATACATTACATCATTAGTTTTTGATGTAGTGTTCCATGACTCATTGTTTGTGCATAATACACAGTGCTCCATGCAGAATGTGCCCTCTTTAATACCCATCACCAGACTAACCCATCCCCCCACCCCCCTCCCCTCTAGAACCCTCAGTTTGTTTTTCAGAGTCCATCGTTTCTCATGGTTCATCTCCCCCTCCAGTTACCCCCCCTTCATTCTTCCCCTCCTGCTATCTTCTTCTTTTTTTTTCTTAACATATATTGCAATATTTGTTTCAGAGGTACAGATCTGTGATTCAACAGTCTTGCACAATTCACAGCGCTCACCATAGCACATACTCTCCCCAATGTCTATCACCCAGCCACCCCATGCCTCCCACCCCACCCCCACTCCAGCAACCCTCAGTTTGTTTCCTGAGATTAAGAATTCCTCATATCACTGAGGTCATATGATACATGTCTTTCTCTGACTGACTTATTTCACTCAGCATAACACCCTCCAGTTCCATCCATGTCATTGCAAATGGCAAGATCTCATTCCTTTTGATGGCTGTATAATATTCCATTGTATATATATATATATATATATATATATATATATACCACATCTTCTTTATCCATTCATCTGTCGATGGACATCTTGTCTAGTCCATCTTATTATCTTGGATCCCAGTCTCTGCTATCACAGGCAAGGGACTGGTGATTTAGTATAATTTAAGGTCCCATTGCCCAAGGGTCAGGGTTCTTTTCCTAGAGTCTGACTTCTGGCCCCACAAAGCATTTCATACCACTCTAGAATACATTAACAAGGAAAAATTCACACTTGTGCTACTACTCCTTTCTCCATAAGTGTCTTACAAAAATTTTTTTTTTCCTAAAGCCCTGGTCATTGTGCTGTCTGGCACAATTAGTTCAGTGAGCTATGCACCTGGTCAGTCAACTGTGGGCCTTCTGGAAATGAGCCAAGTGAATGGAGATTAGAGAGCCACTTTAGAGGTAGGAACAGTGTGTTTGAAGTGGCAGTAACAGTAAAGTTAAGGAATGGAATGGGGAGGATGGTCATCAAATATTTATGGTGACCTGTTTTCCAATACGTGCAATTTTGCGGTGGTGAATCTCTCATAAACAGAGACAGCATTCCAAAACAGTTTTATTATTTTTTTAATGGCTCTTATGGGACCTAACCAAGATGTCATAGATTTATTGAGGGACAGGTTAAACTAGCATCTTGATGTGGGAGAAGGAGATATGCTTCCTTGTATAGAAGAAAATACAATTTCAAAATCCAAATGCATTGAAGAGTCTCCTGATGAAATTTCCTTGTATCTCTATGTCATAGCAAGGTGAACCAAGCAAGTGAATTCCCTGAGTCTCATCCTGAGACTGAGAGGGTCACTCAGATAGCACACCATTGCTAGGCTGCTACTTGTCCTCATTTAATGGGAAAAGAAGTGAGGCTTACTGTGTATGGTACACATATGGTGCTGTGATTTCCCATCTTCTTCCTCCCATCATGTAGTTGATAATTGCAAGGGGAACCAAGTAAGTTCATTGAATTAACAGGTGAGCTTCCCTGATTCAGGGAACACATGTGATGAGATTTATTGTGTTCCCAACTCTGTTTTATGGCAAATACACTGGATTGTAGAGGTTCTCTCTATGATTGTCAAAGGGTTTGGAGCTCATGCACTCACTGATCACTTAGCTCATGGCACACAGAAGATATTAATGAAGAATGTGAACCATCTGAAAGATGAGGGCAATGAGAATTATAAAACTGTACTACATCCCTAAGAGATTAGAATTGTCAACCAGTTATTCCACAGATGTGACCCTGGGGGAATTACGTGCCAAAGATCCTCCTAGGACCCTAGAGTTATCTGATGACTTGAATGACAAATCAGAGATACTGACTTCCAAATATAGACTACTGAATACCAGTTTAAGCACTGCAAAGATAACTCACTACCATTAAGATATCCAAACCTTGGGGCGCCTGGGTGGCTCAGTTGTTAGGCATCTGACTTCAGCTCAGGTCATGATCCCAGGGTCCTGGGATCGAGCCCCACATCAGGCTCCCTGATCCGCGGGAAGCCTGCTTCTCCCCCTCCCACTCTCCCTGCTTGTGTTCCCTCTCTCGCTGTGTCTCTCTCTGTCAAATGAACAAAATCTTTAAAAAAAAAAAAAGATATCCAAACCTTATCTAATTGTTATATCATGCCTTATATCTTCCACAGGTCTTGGGGCAAGAGACCACTGGAAAGGCTGATACAAAGACAAATTGTGTGTGCCCAGTGCCTGCTTCCCATGAAGAATTAAATGAACCACTTGCATCATGACATAAACACCCTGAATAAAGTCATTCCTTATAAACTACCCGTTGGTGGTGTTCACGAATACATTCATGATATCCACCAGTGTTATCTTCAATGATGTCAGTGAGGACACCCTCAGTATTATGGATTTAAATGGCCTGAGTTTTTGATGGCATTGGGTAGGACAAATAGAAGCCATTCCTTGGAATAAGTGGTTAGACTGACAAGAGTTAATCTTTCAGATTCCCTGCAAGCTGGCCATTTGGATAGGCAGTTGGTCTCCCACAGAATACCATGAAAATTGCCTACAGATAGGTCAATACTGGAAGAATGTTGAGAGGTGGATCATGCTAGCAGGTTACCACATCACATATGGCAGTAAATTATTTAGTTATCTGCCATTCCTTCCCTTGTCTAATTCTCCCACTTCTCATGGATTTCTCAGATTTCCATATTGCATTCACTAAGCTGTATCCACTCATATATGGGGGATTCCTAGCCTCTTCACACCAATTATTCTGCTGTCCTGCTTGGGTAAACCTATTCACTTGTGGTGTAGCCTAGACCCTGCAAACCTAATATATGTTGATCTGAACAGAAAGGACATAAAGCTTAGACAGCATGAGAGGGAATGTCTGAGCTCTGAATTCTGACTTGGTAGAATAGGGCTGCTGCTTCCAGGTCACAATGATGTTGGATCCTAGGGGAGGAGATACTGAATCTCTTGTATGAATCCAGAATGCAATATGTAATGGAGGACCTAAAAACCAGCTACTGTTCCAATCTCTGTGAAATTCCACTAATTACACAATTACACAATTCCAAAAGATTTGGCATGTGCACTGTCTAGCCATTCCCCCTAATTTAAACTAGAGAAGGATAGCTCAGAAGGCCTTAGAGCCCTCCTCCTCACTGCTATTCAGTACCACTTTTACAGGTCATGGCATTAGTATTATTTTTATACTTGTTATTTCTCCAGCCTATGTTATACATTTCAAATTATTTTACCTTGCTTCTATTATTGTAAATCAAAATCAACAACTCCTAAAAGTTTAATGCTGTTAGGGCAAAGGTAAAGCTGGGGGATAGAATCTGTGGGGATGGCCAGAATAGGAACTAATAATGCAAGGTGGCAACCATGGATCCCATAGTTCAGAAGTAGAGTCACAGGAGAATTAACTATCTTTTTTCGGGAAGAGGAGGCTTCCAGACCCTAGGGATTAAGGGTTCTATGGGAGATGGGCTAGGGTTTGGGTATCTGTTGCAGCACAAGTATATACTTTCCTCTGTAGGCATGACAAATACAGTGAAGTCTGAAGGGGAGATACTGCTGTAGTCTGATCCTAAAAGAGTCATGGTCCTGCCTATGCCAGGTGGTGCTGCTCAAGGCTGGGTTCTGGGAGCCAGGCACTGGAAATGAGGGATAGGAGGTCTGAGAAATAGTTGAAACAAGAAACCCCTGAAATAGGGGTGAAGCTGTGAGGAACAGAAGAGCACAAGGTAGGTATTATTTAAATATTTTTGGTAGGGGTAAAGTCTCTTAGTATTTAAGTATAGATCAAACAGCATATTTTAAAATAAGGTACATTCTTTTGTTTTTGTTATCCAGAATTTTTAGAGTAAATTTTGATAGAAATTTCTATAGAAAACTTGAGAAAGCCCTCAGAAACAAGTACTTCCTTCATCTGTCCATCTTACCCGAGTCTCACTGAGCTGAGGGGTTTGCGGAACCTCCCAAGCAGAAGCACCTTGCTCCAACTTACTACACCACCATAGATCATAGAAAAAGAGGAGGAGGAGTTCAATTTCCTTCTTTACTTCTCACGGGGCGCCTGGGTGGCTCAGTCGTTAAGCATCTGCCTTGGGCTCAGGTCATGATCCCAGGGTCCTGGGATCGAGTCCCACATCAGGCTCCCTGCTCGGCAGGAAGCCTGCTTCTCCCTCTCTCACTCCCCGTGCTTGTGTTCCTGCTCTCGCTGTCTCTGTCTCTGTCAAATGAATAAATAAAATCTTTACTCCTCACAAACCGACTACCTGATGCCCCAGAGAGAGTCACCAGCTTTCCTAAAGCCCTATTTCACAGCCTTATCAGAGAAGAGCAATTACCACTTCCAGTTCATGGCCTACAGGGCTCCTTTTCAGATTCAAATCCAAGTGTCATCCCAGGTCTCAAACTTATTTTAATGTTGATAGTTGCCAGAGGGGAGAGGAATTGGGGGGGGGCGGGATGAGCAAAATAGGTGAAGGGAAGTGGGAGATACGGGCTTCAAGTTATGGAATGAATAAGTCACAGGAATAAAAAGCACAGAACAGAGAATATAGTTAATGATGTTATAATAGTGATGAAATGGGACAGGTGGTAGCTGCACTTGTGGTGAATATAGAAACTGGACACTTAAAACTAACGTAACATTGTGTGTCAACTATACTCAAATAAAAAACATTTAATATTCATTATTAACTTTACACTAAATCATCCCCATATTGTATTCATTTATCTGCTTAATATCACTTTCTTAGAGGGAACGTCCCTCTTGATAAATTTAAATAGACACCGACTTCATTAGTATCCAATCATCATGCTTTGTGTTTCTTTAAGTCACTTTAAACTCTCTGGTATATATATGAATATGCACATACATGACATCTGTACATATACATGTATACCCATACACACTTATTTTTTATTTGGATATTGTTTGTCTCATCTCCCAAAAAATAATATTATAAAATCAGATTTTCTCAGATTTGTTCACTACACTTAGTAGAATTGTTAATATTTTTTAATATCTGAATGAATCGATATTTTAAAATTTGGCATAAAATCTCCTTCATGATTTCCTGTTGATCACCACTCCAAGTTTATTTTATTCTTTTATTGGATATGGTTTGACTTTTTAAATATTTGATAATTTGTTTTCTCTGCAATTCCAAAACAGAGAGAGGATATCCCCCTCACATAATACCAAATTCCACCCCTCCTATTTCCTCCTGCTGGGAGTTCCAGGCCTTGAAGAGATTCACATCTGGATTGGGTTTCCTTTTTGTTGTGTGTATTTGATTGCCCTTGTGGGGAACATCACTATCCTGTTTGTGATCAAGAATGAACACAATCTTCATCAGCCTATGTTTTACTTCTTGGCTATGTTAGCCTCCATTGATCTGGGCCTGTCCACATCCGCTGTCCCCAAAATGTTGGGCGTATTCTGGTTTAATTTAAAGGAGATTAGCCTTGGGGGCTGTGTCACCCAGATGTTCTTTATTCATATATTCACTGCCATGGAGACTGTTGTGTTGGTGGCGATGGCCTTTGATTGCCATGTTGCCAAGCAATCTCTGAGATACAGCCTGATTCTCATGAACAGGATGATTGGTCTCACCCTTGTTGTGCTGTCTGTCGTCAATTTCATTTTGGTTATCCCTCTGGTGTTTCTTGTCTTGAGGCCATATAATCCCCTACACATACTGTGAGCACATAGGAATTGCTTGGCTGGCCTGTGCCAATATAAAGGTAAACATATTTGGATTAATTCTTCTATCAGTGGTGTTTGTTGATGTTGTTCTGATTGTCATCTCCTTCGTAAGACTACTCCAAGCTGTCCTCTGCCTTCCTTCTCAGGATGCCACACTCAGAGCACTTCATACATGTGGCTCCCATATCTGTGTTATTCTAGCCTTCTTCACTCCAGCTTTTTTCTCCTTCTTCACCCACTGGTTTGGCAGGAATGTTCCCGTATACATTCACATTCTCCTGGCCAATCTCTGTGTTGTTGTTCCACCTGCCCTCAAACCTGTCATCTATGGAGTGAGAACTAAGCATATTTGGGAAAAGATTTCAGGTATCTTTTTGAAAAAAGACTGACATAAACTGTCTCAGAGATAATTCACTTTAATCTAGGGGAAAGAGATTGTGTTTCTCAACCACAGAATCTTGCAACAGAAAAAAGACTGGGATCTTAGTATTATTTCATTCATAATTTCCCTAGATATCCCATCTAGAACATATAATAGGATTAATGTCAAAATAATCGCTGTGAAAATATATGGAATACCTAAAAGTTTTGGACAACTTATTTTTGGACAACTTATTTTGGACAACTTTATTACTTTCCTGTATAACCTCTACAGAGCAGTTCTTATAGACAAGACTATGTGGAATGAAATGCTTTTTATTTGCAAATAGTTTTGTGTTGGCCACATTACCAAATTTATATATATCTCCACATCAAGGACTAGAGGTATTTAATACTTGTGACAGATTCTTTCATTCCTTTCTTAATTGCTTAGTTGTTTTTATCCATAATTTTATTGATATTTTATTATATGCCAGAAACTGATGGTCATAGAAATATAAAAATAAAAATATACGTGACAATTCAAGGTTTTATAGGAAGAAGAATTTGGAGAAATTTTCCCCATGACTGACTCTGTGTGGAATCTTCCCAGGCTCATCACATCTATGCAGATCTCCCATAAGTATCTTACTGTTCAAAGTTAACCAGTCGGTCTTTAGATGTATGTATCTGCAATACTGCAAAACTTATAGAAATATAAATATATTTATATCTCTATCCCTATCTCTATTGGTAAAGGGGGACTTCATAGAAGCATCAGTATGATAAGGAATTTAATATGTTCAGGAATGAACATCTCTAAATGGGTGAATTCCTAACCATGTCAATTACATTCTCAAAAGTCAAATTTAATGCCATAGATAGTAATTACTCTTGGATTCACAAACTTTAGTTATTCATTCATTCTTTATTTATTAAGTACCTTGTCCAGCACTTTTTAATTTGCACTTCTTCCTTGTGGCTTATCAGATGAACCTGAATATCCTATCTACATTTCATAGTTTTTGATCAATGATATGTATTTGGCCAATGTTTACTTCATGGTGTCTTGCTACTCATATAGCAGGTGCTTAATAATTTTTTACTTTAAAAAAATTTATCTTCAAAGAAGACATAGACATGGCCACCAGGTACATGAAAATTTGCTTAGCATAACTAATCATCAGGGAAATGCACATCAAAACTACAGTGAATTTGGGGTGCTTGGGTGGCTCAATTGGTTGAGTTTCTGACTCTCTTCGTCTCAGGTCACAATCTCATGGGTCATGGGATCAAGCCACATGTCAGGCTCCATTCTCAGCAGGGAGTCTGCTTGGGGATTCTCTCCTTCTACCCCTTTCATGCTCATGCTCTCTCTCTCTCAAATAAATAAATGAAATCTAAAAAAATAAAACTACAGCGAGATATCACTTCACACTTGTTAGAACGACTATTATCAAAAAAAAAAAGAAATAACAAGTGATGGTGAAGATATGGAGAAAAGGGAACCCTTTTGCTCTGTTGGTGAGCATGTAACTTGGTGCAGCCTCTATGAGAATAGTATGGAGTTTCCTTGAGAAATTAAAAGCAGAACTACCATGTGATCCAGAAATCCCACTTCTTGATATTTATCTCAAGGAAAGGAAAATGCTAACTGGAAAAGATATCTGCCTCCCCATTTTCACTGCAACATTACTGACAATAGCTAAGATATGTAGCAACCTATGTGTTCATCCATCAGTGAGTGGATAAAGAAAATGTGGTACACACACACACACACACACACACGCACACACACACTCACTGGAATACTATTTAGCCACAAAAAGAAGAAAATCTTGTCTTTTGTGGCAATACAGATGGACCTTGACAGCATCATGCTGAGTGAAATAAGTTAAAGAGAGAAAGAGAAATACTATATGATCTCACTTATATGTAGAATCTAAAAAACAAACAAACAACAAAACAAAAAGAACTCATAGATATAGAGAACAGACTGTTGGATGCCAGAGGTGGGTGAGTGAATTAAATGGGAGAAGGGGGCCAAAAAGTACAAATTTCCAGTTATAAAATAAATATGTCAGGTGCCTGGGTGGCTCAGTTGGTTAAGCAACTGCCTTCAGCTCAGGTCATGATCCCAGAGTCCTGGGATTGAGTGCCGCATCAGGTTCCCTGCTCAGTGGGGAGTCTGTTTCTCCCTCTGACTCTACCCCTTCTTGTGCTCTCTCTCTCAAATAAATAAAATAAAATATTTAAAATAAGTAAATAAATAAATAAATACATTATGGGGATGTAATGTACAGCATAGGGACTTTAGTTAATAAAATTGTATTATATATATATATATATATATAAACTAAAAGAGTAGATCTTAAAAGTTCCTATCACAAGAAAAAAGTATAACCACATGATGAACTAAACTTATTGTGGGATCATTTCACAATATACTCAAATATCAAAGCATTATGTCGCTCACCTGAAACTAATAAAATTTATATGTCAATTATATCTCAATACAAAGTTTAAAAGATATTAACAAAAATTATCAAGAACAACATACACATAGTAAAATGAAAGAATCTTACACATACCACTTGATGGCTTTTTATGAATACACAAACTATGCAAAGAATACCATTCTTGAAAGTTTCTAAGTCCCTTTCCAGTGGCTAGAACTAGCTGCCCTTCCCCAAGCTCAAAGTACCCCTCTTGAGTGCCTTCCTGTTTCTCCACTTTAGGACACTCCCTTTTGGGATGCTTCCTAACCCAATATTCTGCATTAATAGTGTTGTACAGATGCCCAAAGAGCTCCAGGAGTAATGCTTATAGTTTCCCAAGGCCTTTTGAATGGTCCCTATTCTAGGGTGGCGGCCAGGAGAGCAGATTGCTCTGCTGGGTGGTACAGTATTTATTTCATGGGATTGCTAAAGGCCAATCTACCATAACAGTGCTGGCATGCTGATTTAGAGTGATTCAAATTGTATATGTGGTCAGAGGCCCCATAGAAAGTATTTGCTGAGTGCCTGCACACTTTGTGAGCAGCCCAGAACCTATGTAACTACTGCTCAGATGAAAATACTTGGCATACCAACAACCCAGAAGAAGACTTTGTGCCCCTACCAGTGAAAAACTTTCAGAGTTCATCATTTTTTATATCTAGTACTATAGATTGCATAGTCTATGACTTTGTTATTAATTGACATTAATATTAATTAAATCATGTGATATATATCTTTTGTGATGGCCTACTTCACTCAAAATTATGTCTGCGAAATTAATTCATGTGAATGAATTTAACTGTAGCTTGTTACTTTTTGTTGTTGCATAGTATTCCACTTTATAAATGTACAAAATTTAATTATTAATTGTGGATGACATTGGAGTTTTATCTCATTTTTTACTATTTTCAATAAAGTTGTTATTATCATTTCTCTACATGTTGTTTGGGAGACATTTGCCATCAGTAATAATTCCTTTGTATGATTGCTGAGTGATTGGGAGGATACATTTTTATCTTTATTAGAAAGCTCCAACAGTTCTCTGAAATTATATGTATAATTTTACATTTTCACCAGTTACATAGAAGCCAATTGCTGTACATCCTCATCAGCACTATTGGTTTTGTATGTGTGTTGGTGACAGGTGGGTATGTATGTTTATGTTTATTTGTTGCCATTATTTGTTAGCATCATGTAGTGTTATTGTGATGTGGCTTTAAATACATTACCTTACCACTAATGATGTTGTAAAAACTATAGCTATTGACCATTTGGATGTTCTCTTTAGTGGAACACCATTTAATTTAAAGTCTGTGCCCATTTCCTTAGAACTGTATAATCTTTTCCTTAGGAAGTTGTAAATATTCTTTTTATAGTCTGTGTATAAATCCTTTCTCAGATATATATCCTGCAAATATCTGCTCCCACTCTACATGAATTGACTTTCCGCTCTTTACATGGTATTTTGTGAAGAATACAAGTTTTCATGCTCAATGAAATCAAATTTATTAATATTTTACATTAAAGTTATTGCTCTTTGTGTCCTATTGAAGAAATTTTTGTTGAACTCAGTAACATGTGAAGATATTCTTTCATGTTACCTTCAGTATTCTTCAATATTCTTTTTATTCCATATTTTTTAATTTAAATTCCAGTTAGTTAACATGCAGCATAATATTAGTTTCAAGTGTACAATATATTGATGCAACACTTCCATACAATATCCAATGCTCATCACCAAGTTCACTCTTTTTGAAAATAAATATACATATTTCTTACTTTGATGAAGTCCTTACAGTCATTGTAGGGACTTTGTAGGTCAGGTGATCAGTGGGTCTCCAAAATCATCCTGTGGTTATTTCCCCAATTACAGAATGCATAATTGGAATAGATATACTCAGCAAATGGCAGAATGGTCCATGAAGGTCAGTTTTTGTTCTATACAAGCCTTCAACTGATTGGGTAAGGCCCACACATATTATGAAGGTCCCAGTTTTTGTTATGTAACCAATAAGATTAAAAAAAAAAACTCTCATTAATCTTGTGTGTTGGCTTAGGTGAAACAAAGGTATCTTTCCACATTTTTAGTGGTTCACTACAAAGATAAATTTCATTCTGCACAATTGAGAAAAGGTCCTAGGAGTTGTGCCTGAATTTTTTTGCATCTTTCTGTGTTTACCTGTTCTATTTCTTGTTCCTGCTATATTTTACCTTGACCTTATTTAAAGCCTAAAATGAGTATACCTCGTGAAGCCCCATGAATCCTTTCAAATACTTTTACCTCTGTTAGTAGCTGTTAACAGAGTTGTAGTTGTTACATAGTCGCTGTAGTTGCTATTTCAAAATTTATAAAAATGGAGCATACAATGATGTTTATGGTGTTTTATTGATTATTTTTTCCCCTGTGGTTACATGATTAAGGAAGTCAACTGTACCACAGGAGAAATAAAATTGGTGCTTGATTTCTTTAATTGTTGCTCCTGGAACCCACACCCTACAGCTTGTCTAGTCAGTGCCATTATAGCTATGACAGTTCTTGGCAGCTCAGCACTCCTCCACCATAATCAGTAAACACCGTAAAGAGACTAATTAATAGTACTTGGGGAAAAAAATAGTACTTGAGTTGCGCTGAAACTTTATCCATGGATCCTGATTTTATTATGAGTTCCAGAAATAAGTGACCCATATTTATTTAACAGACATTGTTTATTTAACAAACATTTATTTATGTTTAGTTAGTCTAGGAACAATAACTACTACGTCAATTTATCTTTAATTTGATACTGCACATAAATAAGGAATATTGTGTTTAACATCATTTACTGGAAAGCATTTACTCTATAAAAGCTTACCAATTGCCTCTTTTATGGATGAAAAGGAAAAAGATTTGAAGACTCCAAATCAAGTGTTCAGAATCAAACTTCCTTAAAAAGGAAGATTGTTACTACACGCTCTTGGGTCTGCTCGGTTCTCACTCCATAAATAATGGGGTTAAGAGCAGGAAGGATGACCACATATAAATTAGCCAGGAGGATGTGGATATAACGTGGAATATTGTGTCCAAACCAATGAGTCATAAAGGAGAAAAATGCTGGAGTGAAAAAAGCTAAGATGACACATCCATGGGAACCACAGGTATTAAGAGCTTTGAACCTGGCCTCCCAGGATGAGAGTCTGAAGACCGTGTGTAGAATCTTCACATAGGAGATAGCAATCAAAACAACATCCAAAAGTATCATAGAGATGAGGATTAATCCAAATAATATATTGTCCTTTATGCTGACACAGGCCAGGAGGGCAGTGCCCATGTGCTCACAGTAGATATGGAGTATAATATTATCGCCACAGAATGAAAGCCTTGGAAGGAGAAACACAAGTGGAAACACTAAAGCAAAATTTTTCAACATTCCTACTCCAGCAATAATACAAACAGTTCTGTTGGTGAGGATTGTGTTGTATCGAAGAGGGTGGCAAATGGCAATAGAGCGATCAAAAGCCATGGCTACAAGCATGAATGTCTCAAAGCCTGTAAACAGGTGTATGAAGAACATCTGAGCTAAGCATCCCCCAAAGTCAATCTCACTGAGGCCAAACCAGAAAATGCCCAGCATTTTGGGAATGGTGGCAGTGGAGACGCCCAGGTCAGTGAGAGCCAACATAGCCAATAAGTAGAACATGGGCTGGTGAAGGCTGTACTCATTCTGGATCACAAAGAGGATGATGACATTCCCCAGGAGGGCAATCAGATACACTGTACCAAAAGGGACACCAAGCCAGAACTGCATATTTTCCAGTCCTGGGATTCCCAACAGCAGGAAGGATGAGGGGTGAATAAATGAGGTATTGGCTGGAGACATACTGACAAAGACTTCTAATGGTCACACTCTCCGCATTTGAAGGAATCTTTAGTTCTATATTATGCTTCCCAATGCCTCATCAATACTGCTAATACAGAATAAGAACAAAAAAAGATGTAATTACTATATTTCTTCTAGGAACACAGATGAAAGATCATGTTTTCCCTCATACATTTTTCCTGTCTTTTACTTTCATTGATACATACATACGACAAATGAAGGAGAATATTCCTTAAGAAATGAATGGATATTTAGATATTGGATGAGATCATCTAAATTAATTTTAGTGAGAACACTAAGTCAGTTGATATAAGATTCTATTTTAGGCTCTAACTTTTAAAACTATTTAATTAGAGATTGGGAGAAGATATACACATTGATATCTCACTGATACAAAGACTATAATCTGTGGGTACAGACAATATTGTAGATTTCAGAAACATCTTTTAAGATCATTTGTTTAAAAACAAACAAAAAGCTGATAAGAACAGATACTATACTTGATAGCAGGAAGGGAAGAATGAAGGGAGCGAATTGGAGGAGGAGACAAACCATGAGAGACGATGGACTCTGAAAAACAAACTGAGGTTTCTAGAGGGGAGGGGGTGGGGGGATGGGTTAGCCTGGTGATGGGTATTAAAGAGGGCACGTTCTGCGTGGAGCACTGGGTGTTATGCACAAACAATGAATCATGGAACACTACATCAAAAATTAATGATGTAATGTATGGTGATTAACATAACAATAATAAAAAAATAATAATTTATGCTATGTTTCTAAGACTAGTAATAAAAACATAAACATATCCAAAATGAAAAAAATAAAATAAAATAAAAACAAACAAAAAGCAGAAACAGACCCATAAATACAGAGAACAAACTGATGCTTGCCAGAGGGCAGGGGTATGGGAGAATGGACAAAATGGATGAAGGGTAGTAGGAGATACAGGCTTCTAGTTACAGAATGAATAACTCATAGAGATAAAAGGTACAGCATAGGGAATATAGTCAATGGTACTATAATTGTGTTGTATGGTGACAGATGGTAGGAATGGCATAATGTATCAACTTGTCAAATCACTATGTTGTACACCTGAAACTAATGTCACAGTGTGTATCAACTCTACTTCCATAAATAATAATAATAAGTTAAAGATAATTTGTTTAATTAGAAATATAAGTGCAATATATTCCTCTGTGCATTTCCACTTACAATCATTAGACTTTTATTTCTGCTACTTAATATAGCCTATCTCTCTTCTTCAACTTGTTTATAAATAACTTTCATCAAAAACTAAGCACATTTTTTCTTTTTCTAAATTTGTGTTACTTTTACATCAGGGATGAAGACATTTTCACTTTATTCTTTGAAACAAAGACCTTGCTCTATGAGGCCACAGAGTTCACAAAATTCAACGTAACATAATTAATCTTAGACATAAAACCACCATTTTTAGATAGATTGACTGGGGCTTAAAGCACTGACTGAACCATGCAGGCTCCCCATTTATGTCCCCTAATCCTCATAGCAGACAAGATGGCTTCACTTCACTTCTAAACAATCCATACCACTTCCAACTTTGTCCCTAAATGGGAATTCATTAATATTGTCATCATTATATTGCCATTGCTATTAGAAGGGAGAGAACAACTACATTAATAATAGTGTTATATAAGCATTTAATATAATTTATTTCAACTTCACAAAGAAATTTCAGACAAATTATACCACTTGCTACTCATATCAGCCACATTGGGAAAAACAGGACAGATTCTGGCTCCTGAATCAGTGGATTTCTTTTTTTTTTTTTTTAATGTTTTATTTATTTATTCATGAGAGTCAGAGAGAGAGAGAGAGAGAGAGGCAGAGGGAGAAGCAGGCTCCCCGCAGAGCAGGGAGCCTGATGTGGGACTCGATCCCAGGACTCTGGGATCACGACCTGAGCCGAAGGCAGACGCTTAACCATCTGAGCCACCCAGGCGCCCACCAGTGGATTTCTTTTATGTCTGGATCACAGGAGCACATCTCCATCCTCAAAATGACTGCTTGGTTGCAGTCAACAGCTCTCTGACCTCCTGGTATTCCTAGGATTCTACCCAAATGCATGTATTTGTGGAATTTTCATATAGTATCAAGCATTTAGTCCTTTATTTGGTTTCTTGAGCTACTTGCCCTCATAATCAGCAACCCAAATTTCCTCCCAGTTTCCTGTTCTTCATTATCTACTACCTCTTGCATATTTTCTAATATAATTGTTCTAAATTTACAACTCTAAAGAACTGGGAACCAAAGATGAGTGTGTCCTTAATTATAATCAATAAAGAATAGCACTTTGAAGAGTATGAAATAGCATTAATATGAGACATGATCTCTTCCTAAAAGCCAAGGAAGTTAGGATGTTGCACAATATACAATGCACTTGAGATTGTAGACAATCAAAGTAGATTTTAAGAATAAAAGAGAAATGCCCTGTGAAAGAAAAAAAGAGGAAGATGAAATCTCTGAAAGTGGAAATGTACCTGTAGGAGAGCTCCTCAAGACAGGTATGAGGAAAAGAGAGGAGGAACGAGCATCATCCTCCAATTAATCTTCCACATTTTACCTAAGTGACACATTCTCAAGAAGGCCTTCACTGAACTCAATGTGTTGGCTGGCAATAGTCTCTCCTAAGACCTTCTTATTCTATTACATAACTCTCTGTATGTCTACTTAATCAATGTCTGAGTTCCCATTGAATAAGCTTCACGCAAAGTTGCAGAGGAGGCCAGTGAGCACGTTTGTTCATCATTATTTCTCTAGCACAACATCTGCCAGAGAGCTGCCACTCAAAACATTTGTGAATGAAAGACTGGATAAGTAGGTAATTGTTAATTCTAACTCCTGGTCAAAAGTCCTCACTAGGAGGACAATAGAAATCACACAGTGTATGTGGCAGGTAAGGATAGAGAAACGAGAATCAACACCATGATCCTTACAAGGAAACTATGAATATATAAAATAAGTCCTTGATCAGAGGCTTTCCTGACAAGGGGTCTATTAATGGGCCTGTGATGCAGCAAAGGGGGAATACAAGGCAGACATTGTAGGGAAGATTTAGCAAAAGCAGGTGGTATGACAATCAGAAATGGGCAGTAACATATGATTGATAGATTTATTTATGTATATCTTATTTTTCTCCTGGAAACCCTCGACTCTTGTGCTGCTCTATGGCATTAATGAAATATCAATAGAAAAGTTTTATAGTAGTGCATTTTCCAAAATCTGAGTTATTCAATCTTTACAATGGCAACTAGTTTTCACATATAATCACTATTTATAGTAGAGTGCCTAAATAAATAGAATCTTTCAAGGGCCAAAAGGATGAGGGCAGAGACTTGTGAAATCTGTAGCCAAAACCTTAGACTTGGAAGGGAATTTAGGAGGCCTCATGTAGAAAAATAGACTAGGGCAGGAGGTAGAAAAGGAATGGCTGAAAGACAGCCTCATTCAGCATGCCACCTATCCAGAACATGCTTATGCCCTCTATCCAGATCTTTATCCATGCAGAGAATGAATAACAAAAGCTCAAGAACTGTGTTAAAACCAAAAACACGTTCTATCAGGTATTCTGCAGGGCTGAGTAAAGGGAGAGCCCTCGCTGAGAGCAGAGTTGTTCCTTTGTACACCACTGAGTAGGACTAGTTCAGGCTGCCATATGCCAGATTCATATCAACCCAGAAGAGATCCACCCTCACAATCCAGACCAAATAGGCAGGTGGAGAGCTAAATAAATGCATACATGTTCCTGATGTGGGGGACAGAAAGAAGATCATCTTACTTTTACCAAACAAGGCCCTGGTATTAGGAAAGTAGTAGAAGATAGATAGACTGGAAGAGTCAGAAAGTAATGAGTGAGTGAGTTCTGCTGATAGGAAAGTGATGTCGTTAAATAAATTTATCATTTGTTTTGTATTTTTATCTACAACTTATATATGTAATGCTAAAACTGCCTGATAATAGGGAAGACTAAAGCAAGAGTGAATATGTATGTAAACATGTAGCCATATAGTATGCGTAAATCAGAATGAAAAAGTCCATTGTACTTTTAAGAAGCTACACACGGTTTGGAAGATGAAGGTATTAAAAAATTGCTGCTATTCACCATTAGTGACAAAGAAATAAAAATAGAAAATGTATTAATTTCATTTGGAAAAAAATTTAAGAATGTCTTTTTTTGGATATTAAATACAAAAGAAATTCTGAAATAAGCAGTCACATAAGTTCAGTAGAATTAGGCTAAAAGAGAGTTAGAAATGGGAGGGAAAGGAAGAGAGAGAGAAGAGGAAAGACAGAACAGAGGGGGGAGGGAGAGGGAAATGAGGCAAAACAGAACAGAGTGGGAAAGAGAAAACAGAAGAGAGAGGGAGAAATGTAGTAATAAATCAACAAAATAAGTTGTTTGCTTAGTTTTCTTTTAATTTTCCTTATCATTAAAGTAGGTATGCTTGTTGTGAAAAAAAATGATAAAACACTAAAATATGCAAAATTACCTGAAATTCTACCCATTAGATATTTAATGTAAAATATTTTGGTTTATGTCCTCCAAATCAATATTTGTATCATATATAAGTGTATATCATCAATTTAAGGAGGGGATTAAATCAACATACCCAAGCTCAAACCTTCCCAACCTATGGGTTTAAATACATCTAACGGCCAAGCCTATACCCAACTCACCAGCTTCAGGAATAGCCAATATTGAAAGAATCTGCAATCCTGACCAATAACTGCTCCAAGCATGTCTTAGTACTATAACTGGGGTTCAAGGAGAAAAGTTTATACTGAGATTAAAAATCCTCTCCCTGAAGGGGAATAGCTGCTCTTCTGGGCCACATGGGATGAGGACATGAAGGACAATGAATTCACAAGTTCTCACCATAGGTTTATGGGCAGAAAGAAAGCACAGGGGCAACAGAATCCCTTGGGACTTTCAAGATTCTCCCCTTAGCTTCCCAATTTGAAAGAATTTCTCATTCTCTAACAACCCACTCTTTCTAATTATTCTCTTGCCATCAGTCCCACAAGAATAACATCTGAGCCAACCTATAATTTCTCCAACTCATTACCCATGGCTGTTCTATACTCTAATGATTGTGCCACTCTTTTCCAGCAAATATCATTTACTTGATCTAGAAGTTAGGTTAGCCACTGAGCACTTATTTAAAATTAAGTATGTGGTCAGTAATGTTTTGCATCTGTAAATCTTTTCCCCAAGAAGCTTATATTCTGGTTGCATAGTTAATACTAGCCCTGTATGACGAGGCAAAGAACTAAGTTTTAACATACATGGGGCCAACTTTAGAGCTACAGAAATTCAGGGAATCGGTGAGTTTTCCCGGCTTCCTAACTCAATTTCCTTTAGAAGAGGCTTAGAAGATGGCACAATAAAAATGCAAAGTAAAATAGAAACATACATCATTTGAGGACATCACAGAAAGATTATGTATTGTGTTTAGCCTGAGAGAGACTGTCGTGAGAGACTGTCTTTCTTCTGAGAAAGAAAAAAGCAGCTCTAGTATCTATCAGTTGATAGCAGTCTTCGCACAAACATCTTGATTGATGATGTCCACTTAATATAAAAAATTTCACTAAGTATGAGCATCCTGAAAGCATCTATTTCTGAAAAATATCCCCTAAACAAGTCCAAATCCAATATCAAGCCCTTCCTTGAACACTCTTACTGAGACCCCTAACATTTCACCACTGCATGTGGTGTCTCTTATTACAGGAGGTGATGAATCCTCCTTTTTTAAAAACTATAATTGTATTCCTGGCGACTGTTGACTAGAGAGCATTGATATTCCCTATATATAAGATTGTCAGTTGGTCCACATGCTCATCAGTAATTGTAGTTCTCAGGGTTTTTCAACTGAATAGGTTCTAGTGCTGCCTCATTGTATTTTGGTGTACATTTCCCTGAAGTCGTGATGCTGAGCACCTTTTTATGTATTTATTTGTCATCCATATAATTTTCTTTGGTGAAGTGCCTGTTCAAAACATTTGTCCATGTTTTAAATTGGGTTGTTTCCTTATTATTGATTTTTGAGAGTTCTTTATATATTCTTGGTACAAGTCTTTCATGACATATTGTTTTGCACATATTGCCTCCTGCTCTGAAACTTGATTTTTCCTTCCCTAAACAGTGACTTTTAAAGAACAAAAAAAAATTTTATTTATTAAGATTTTGTTTTAATTTCAGTACAGTTAACATACAGTGTAATATAGGTTTCAGGTGTACAATATAGTGATTCAACACTTACATACGACACCCAGTGCTCATCACAAATGCACTCCTTAATCCCCATCACCTGTTTCACCCATCCCCCCACCCACCTCCCCTCTGGTAACCATCAGTTTTTTCTCTACAGTTAGGAGTCTGTTTTTTGGTTTGTGTCTCTCTCTCTCTCTTTCTTTTGTTCATGTGTTTTTTTTTAAGATTTTATTTATTTATTTGACAGAGAGAAACACGGCGAGAGAGGAAACACAAGCAGGGGGAGTGGGAGAGGGAGAAGCAGGCTTCCTGCTGAGCAGGGAGCCCGATGGGGGGCTTGATCCCAGGACCCCAGGATCATGACCTGAGCCGAAGGCAGATGTTTAACAAGTAAGCCACCCAGGTGCCCCTCATGTGTTTTATTTCTTAAATTCCACATATGAGTGAAATCATATGGTATTTGTTTTTCTCTGACTGACTTATTTCACTTAGCATAATACGCTCTAGCTTCATCCCTGTTGTTGCAAATGGCTGATTTCATTATGTTTTATGGCTGAATAATAATCCATTGTATATATATTTACCACATCTTCTTTATCCATTCATCTATCAGTGGACACTTGGGCTACTTCCGTAATTTGGCTATTGTAGATAATGCTGCTATAAACGTCAGGCTGCATTTATTCCTTTGAATCAGTGTTTTTGTACTCTTTGCATAAATACTCAGTAGTGAGATAGGATCATAGGATAGTTCTATTTTTAACTTTTTGAGGAACTTCCATCCATTTTCCACTGTGGCTGCCAAGTAGGTTTAGAGGGAACATACCTCAGCATGACAAAGGCCTTAGATGAAAAACCCAGAGTGAACATCACACTCAACGAGGAAAAACTGAGAGCTTTTCCCCTAGGTCAGGAACAAGACAAGGATGTCCATTCTCACCACTTTTATTCAACATAGTACTAGACGTCCTTGCCACAGCCATCAGACAACAAAAAGAAATAAAAGGCATCCAAATTGGTAAGGAAGAAGTAATATTTTCACTAGTTGCACATGATCTAATACTAAACATAGAAAACCCTAAAGACTCCACCAAAAAAACTACTAGAACTGATAAATGAATTCAGTAAGGTAGCAGGATACAAAATCAGCATACAAAAATCTGTTGCATTTCTATATACTAATAATAAAGCAGCAGAAAGTGAAATTAAGAAAACAATCCCACTTAACAATTGCACTAAAAATAATAAAGTACATAGGAATAAACCTATCCAAAGAGGTTAAAGACCTGTGCTCTGAAAACTATGAAACACTGATGAAGGAAATTGAAGATGACACAAAGAAATGAAAAGACATTCCATGCTCATGGATTGGAAGAACAAATATTGTTAAAATGTCCATACTACTCAAAGTAATCTACAGATTTAATGCAATCCCCATCAAAATACCAACAGCATTTTTCACAAAACTGGAACAAACAGTCCTAAAATTTGTATGGAACTACAAAAGACCCCAAATAGCCAAAGCAACCTTGAAAAAGGAAAACAAAGGATGAAACTGACCATATGTCTTTCACCATACACAAAAATAAATTCAAAATGGATTAAAGACCTAAACGTGAGGTGAGACCTGAAACCATAAAAATCCTAGAAAAGAGCACATGCACTAATTTCTCTGACATAGGCATAGCAATGTTTTTCTAGATCTGTCTTCTGAGGCAAGGGAAATGAAAGCAAAGATAACCACAATCTTGCTTTCTAACACTTGTCTACAAGGAAGCAAAAGATTAGTAGCAGACCTGAAACCATTTTTTCTCCTCCACCAGTGAAAGACAGTGGTCTAGTTTCATCTTTTTTGCATGTAGCTGTCCAGTTTTCCCAACACCCTTTGTTGAAGAGACTCTTTTTCCCATTGTAGATTCAATCCTCCTTTGTTGAAGATTAGTTGATCATATAATTGTGGGTTTACTTCTGGGTTTTCTATTCTGTTTTATTGATCTATGTATCTATTTTTGTGCCAGTACCATGCTGTTTTGATTACTATAGCTTTGTAGGATAACTTGAAGTCTGGAATTGTGATGCCTCCAGCTTTGTTTTTCTTTTTCAAGAAAGAAAATCCATGCTGTCTTCTGCCTGCCCTCCTGGGAAGCCTGGTGTAATCCTAAGCATCAAACTCTCACCTGAAAACTTGTGAATATAGTAATGACTTTATAGGACTACCTTGATCATCAAATAGTATAAATATAAGTACTTTGTAAAAGATGCAATCCTTAAAAATTGTAATATTATCACCCAAAAAATTATTATTATCTGTAAACTCAAAGGATTACAGAAAAAAATGTTATTTCTGTTTATATTCATCTTTGCTATTTCTCTTCTATCTTTTTAGACAATAACCTCCTTCTAATGAGCAAATGGTGTATTTAAGAACTGTAATTCTAGGAAAAGCAATGGTTAACTGTCTTTAAAAAAAAATCTTCAAAACCTGCTCCCTAATCTGCTTGGTCCTGACCCCATAGATTACAGGACTGAGGGCTGGTGGAACAAACATATATAGGTTGGCTAAAAGGATATGGATATACTGGGGGATACTGTGGCCAAAATGGTGTGTCAAGAAAGAGAAAAATGCTGACATGAAAAAAGCTAAGATAACACCAATGTGGGAGCCGCAGGTGTTGAGAGCTTTGCACTGGGCTTACCAGGAGGGCAGACAGAAGACAGCATGGAGGATCCTGACAGAGGAAAGAGTAATAAGAAGCACATCCAATAGTAATATGGACATATCCCCAAGACCAAATATTATGTTGACTTTGATGCTGGCCCAGGCTGGACGGGCAATGCCCGTGTGTTCACAGTAGGTATGAGGGATGATATAGTGGCCACAGAAGGGTAGCCTCAGGAGAAGAAAGACCAGTGGGATCACCATGCATAGACTCCGCAGACTAGCAATGCCTGCAATGATGCTGATGACTTTGCTGGTGAGGATCAGGGGTATACCAAAGGGGTTTACAAATGGCAATGTAGTGGTCAAAGGCCATGGCCATCAACACAGTGCTCTCCAGGGCAGTGAAGAAATGGATGAAGAACATCTGGGAAAGGCAGCTTTCAAAATACATATCCCTGAGTCTGAACCAAAAGATACCCAGCATTTTGGGGATGGTGGCTGTGGACAAGCCAGGTCGACGGAGTCCAACATGGCCAGAAAGCAGGACATGGGCTCATGGAGACTATGCTCAGTCTGGATCACAAACAGGAGAGCAGCTTTCCCCAGGAGTGCAATAAGGTACACAAAGAAAAAGGGAAATCCAATCCAGATGTGCACAGCTTCCAGCCCGGGGATACCCAAGAGGTGGAATGAAGAAGGATGAAACTGGGTGTCGTTAAGTATGGACATTGTCTTTGCCACTGTCAGTGACTGCATATAGCAGTGTTAGATATCAACTTCCCAGTAGTGATTCTTGCTCCACTTCTGTCTTTTTCCTGACTCCTGGTTAAATGCAAAATAAGTTTGCAATATTCATTTTCTCCCACTTCTTCCAATGTTATCAAAACTTCTCTGCCATCCTTACCTGAACATCAGAGGGCTCCAGGAATAGAGCCAATCTCTCTATTCCCCAGATCATTCCCATATATCAAAGATTGAACAAGAGAGGGGAGAAGTATACATCAGGAATAATACAGGGTTTTGTTCTTTGTATGTCATGGTGTTACATACATTGCATTTAATTTATATGAAAAATGCTTTACCAGATGTAATTCAACCCATTCCCTTACTGGGGAATTTGAGGACCATTCATGTGTGTGTGTATGTGTGTGTTTATGTATATATATATTATGCATATGTATATACATACATATATATGTATATATAAATATACATATTTGCGTTTGTATATATATATGTGTGTGTATTTGACTATGCATATACCTCTGTTTGATTCTGAAACAGAAACAACAAATTTACTTTTTTTTATTCATGAACCTGAAACTACTTCACACACACAAATTCTCAGGGAGAAAAAAGTTTGTTAAATAAATAAGGTAGAGGGTAGTCATAATAACCAGCATGCCCCAGATAATTAGTAACATAATTTCCATCTTAACGAAGTCTTCCAAAAGTCATTTTCATCCAAAATATTTTGGATCATGAATAAAGATAATAAAATAGAGACATTTTCACAGGAACTTTTTAAAAAAAATTTTATTTAAATCAATATAATATCACAGGAACTTTTAATGTGAGAGTGAAACTTGGATTCATAAAATATTTTAAATTGAAATGATCTCATTATACACTGAATCCATAAAATTTCAAATTAATTTAAGAAGCTGTTTTGGGATGTCTAATCAGGGATACTTAAGAGTTTCTAATTTTTAGCTCTATCTTATTCAAATCCTATCTATTCCTATTTATACAAGGAAAAGAGTATTTCTTTGGATACCCTTGAAATTAGAGTCCAACAAACTGTCCTCTATCCCAGATCTTGATGTCTTCCTGGGTATTTCCTTTTAAGGACTAAATAAAAAGGAATTTATTAAGGGATCTATTATATAATAACTAGCTTGAGCAGCAAAATGTTGCAGTTATTTATCCTGAATTAATATTTAAATTAAATTAAATTAAAACAGGAAAAGAGTTCTTTATTGGGTAACTTCCTGAGATAAAACGATTTTAAAAACTATGTGAAAATGGTAGACTCAGGATCAATGGCCGGAAATTGAGGGAGTTCACACTTGAGTAGTTCTCATCAGAGATAGATGCCCAGAAAAAGCATCACAGCCTCTAGCAAAGAAAGTGGTCCACGTGAGGCCTGTCAGAAGCGGCAGAAAGAAGGGAAAAATTGGGATAGAAATTTAGAAAATTTGAATAAGACCTGACTGATGCTTTCACAGTGGAGTGAGGGAAATACAAATGAAAAGATGAAATCTGAATAAAATGTTGCATTATGGTAGAAAAATACAACAAATGTTATGGGTATGAATAGGACAAAAGAAACTCCATGGAAGAGGTAAAATGGATCAAGGGCAACTTTGTGCATAGGACAAGCAGAGGAGGTTTATTCTAGGTAGAGAGAAACACATGTATGTTTTGAGAACATAATAATCAAAACATAATAACAAACATAATAATCAAAATTATTACTGGCCCTACCTCAGAGGGTGAGTTCACTGGTTTGCCGTTTAAGAGTTGGGCTAGGGGCACCTGGGTGGCTCAGTCGTTAAGCGTCTGCCTTCGGCTCAGGTCATGAACCCAGGGTTCTGTGATCGAGCCCCGCATTGGGCTCCCTGCTCCACAGGAAGCCTGCTTCTCCCTCTCCCACTCCCCCTGCTTGTGTTCCCTCTCTGGCTGTCTCTCTCTCTGTCAAATAAATAAATAAAATCTTAAAAAAAAAAAAAAAAGACTTGGGCTCTGTGGCCCTTTTTGCAACCTTTTCCAGATTCTGGAGATTAATAGTTCTATCTTTAAATGAAAAGCATCTGGGTCACTAGAGTGAACTAGAGCATGAGGTTGTAGGATTATTATGGTTTTACATCCAAAGAAGGAAGCTAATCTCATTCTCACCCCTGATTTTCCAGGAGCATTAACCTCCTATGAGTTGGTACTCTCCTGAGTGTTTCAACAGTCACATTTCCAAATCAGTTAACCAACCAGTCACTTATTCATCCCATAAGTATATGCTGACCTATTCTATCAATATATATTCATATATCCCCAAATCTTTGCCAGGTACAGTGAGGAGACTGGGCCCCAGCCTCTCCCCCCTTGGGGACCATGATTTCTAATGTACTAAAACGAATTATACCAGACATTTTCTCAGTTCTGTATCATGTTACTCATTACATTACCATATTCCACAGCCTCCACCTACCAACTCACCTTTCCCAACACACATAAACACCATTTCAAGTCCTGTAAATGATAAGGAAAGGAGGGATGATTCTTTATTCCAGTGTTTTGCAACCAACAGCTATTTTCTCCCTAGGGTATACTTGGCAATGTCTGGAAACATTTCTGACTGTCAGAACTCGAGGGAAGTGTTACCAGTGTCTGATGGGTAGGTGCCAGAGATGCTGCAAACATCCCACAGTGCACAGAACAGCCCCTCCCCAAGAACAAAGAATTATCTGACCCAAAATGTTAGTAGTGCCAAGGTTGAGAAACTCTGCTGTAATAACTTTTTATCTTATCTATGCCTAATTCCCAGTCCCACTGCATATGTTACTCTGAAATAACACGAGCTACCCACATGCCATCCCATTTCTTAGCTAGTTTTTCACCTTGGTCTTGGGCCCTATTCAAAATAAAGCAAAACAAAATGAAACAAACCCTACCAGCATTCATAGTTACGCTTCATGATGTTTCATCCATGAATTCCATTGTTAAAAACATACCTGTTTATCTAATTTATTTAGGCCTGGCAATGTGTCATTTACCAAGAAAACATGGTCCTTGATCTCTTGATGTTCACATTTGGTCCCTAGTATATAAGGTAAGAAAAGGTAGCTGAGCTGATACAGAGTTTTCTTCTGTACATCACCTGGAGTGGCATGTGTGTGACTACAAATGCAAAGAGATATATGTACACATAGGAATGTCTGTGGTCATTAGTTTATGGGTATAAAATTTGTAATGCCCAAAGCTTGTCTGTGTATGCTCTTTATCCTTTTTCCTGTATTTAGGTATTTCCTGTATTTATCTGTATTATGCGCTCACTTTCCTTTCTTCTCCCTATTCTGGGGTAGCATGAACTCATTCCCCATTTCTCATGCTATTTCCCACAGCCCTAACCAAGGACAATACAGCCTTACCTTACTTTCCAAATGTATCTGAGAGGATGAACTTTGGAAACATCATCTGACATTTCTCTGGGTCCACACTTTCCTAGGCAAGAAATAGGCATTTATATTGATGCGGCTGCCCTGCTTCCAGTGGGGTCGGGCTGTAGTCTCCCTGGGTTCTTGGCACTGACTGTGATATTCACTGGAGAGTTCTAAAATACTGACACCTCACTCATACAGTATGGTGAAAGCATAGTCAAAGGCAGACACTTAACCAACTGAGCCACCCAGGTGCCCCTCCATTACCACTTTTAAAGAAACTATTTGTTCCTCTTTTGAATTGTCATGAGCATAGATATTTGACTATATATACTTGAGTTTGTTTCTTAAATTTAATCTCTATTCCATTCATCTGTGTGTCTATCCTTATGCCAGCCTCATAGTGTATTAATTACCATAGCTTTGTAGGAAGTGTGAATCTTTCAACCTTGGTTTTTTTTTAAGATTATTTTGACTACTTGCCACTCCCTGCAATTCAATATGAATTTTAAGATCTGAGTTTCTATTTCTGCAAAGAAGGTTGTTAGAGAAATTTTAATAGCAATTGCATTGAATCTATAGCTTTCTGTGGAGAATATTGCCATCTTAACTATATTAAGTCTTCAATCTATGGACAAAGGATGTGTTTCCATTTACTTAGTTCTATCATTTCTTTCATCAATTTTTTGTAATTTTCATTGTGCAAATTCTGCTTAAATGTGTTTCTGAGTGTTATTATTTTAATGTTAGCATAAAGGGAATTATCTTAATTTACTTTTTTATTTTTAATTGAGCGTATGGAAATATATTGGTTTTGTGTGTTTCCTTTTTTCCTGAAACTTTGCTGAGTATTTTATTATAGATAAATATGAATATGTTAATGTGGCCATTCACTTTAATAGGTTTTTTGTATGTATTGCTAATTGCTCTGGCTAGAACTTTCAGTACTATGTTGAATACCAAGAATGAGAACAGGCATTCTTGTCTTGTTCTTGATCTTACGGGAAAACTGTTCCGTCTTTTATCATTGAATATAATGTTAGCTATGGATTTTTCATAAATGTCCTTTATGGTGAGAAGTTCTCTTCAATTACTAATTTGCTGAGTGTTTTATTACAAAAGGGTGGCCTGTGTTCTTTAAAAAAGTATTGACACTTCACTCATCAAAGAGTGTCTCATTCTTCTCTCGCTGAACCTGAGGAGGTAGATGGCTGTCTAAAACAATACAGTATGATGAAGGCAGGGCTATATACTTTCTCAGAATTGGTTTTAATAGACCATGCAACTAATCGGAGGGGGAGATGAACCATGAGAGACTATGGACTCTGAGAAACAAACTGAGGGTTCTAGAGGGGAGGGAAGTGGGAGGATGGGTTAGCCTGGTGATGGGTATTAAAGAGGGCACATATTGAATGGAGCACTGGGTGTTATATGCAAACAATGAATCATGGAACACTACATCAAAAACTAATGATGTAATGTATGGTGATTAACATAACATAATAATAAAAAAATAGATCATGCAACTTCCATCTTTTACTGCTGGGAAGACTACTTGTTTGGGCCTTTGTGAGGTTGATCCTGAGATCACCATACTGGAGAAGCCACATGCAGGTTCCCTAGACAAGAGTCCTAGATGAGCCCTTCAACTATCCTGGTCTAAAAGCCAGACTTGAGAGTAGAAATTACTTGAAAGCCCACTAGTTCCAGCCACCAGTCATATGGGTCACTCTCAGCAACTTGAATGATTACATCTGAGGTCCTAAACAGTATGAAGCAGAGAACAGTCCCTGCTTAACCTTTCTAAATTCCCAGCTAATAAAATTTATGAGATGAGTTAGTTTGTTTCATTGCTCTAAACAGAAATTTGATTAAACAGTAATAGGTAACCAAACCACTTAGGTTTAGGTTTAACTAAACTTAGGTTAACTGGAATCACATGAGACAAAGAGATAGAAAATGA
Source organism: Callorhinus ursinus (assembly GCF_003265705.2). Classification (NCBI taxonomy): domain Eukaryota; kingdom Metazoa; phylum Chordata; class Mammalia; order Carnivora; family Otariidae; genus Callorhinus; species Callorhinus ursinus. Next base: position 10,953,597 of record NW_027397111.1, on the reverse strand, counting down.
CATAGAAGCAATATTTTAAAGAATTTCTGCTATATATTTATTTTTATAAAACTACAGAAAGACATAATTTCATTCAAAAAGACATAATTTCATTCAAACTACATTATTCCCTTCCTTATGCAAAAGCTTTTTATTTTGATGCAGTCTCAATGGTTTATTTTTGGTTTTGTTTCCTTCCCTTAACTGACATGTCTAGAAAAATGTTGCTATAGCCAATGTCAAAGAAATTACCACCTATGTTCTCTTCTAAGAGTTTTATGGTTTTAAGTCTCATATTTAGGTGTTCATCCATTTGAGTTTATTTTTGTGTATGGTATCAGAAAGTAGTCCAGGTTTGTTCTTTTATATTAGCTGTTCAGTTTTCCCAGCACCATTTATTTAAGAGAGCAAAAGAAACCATCAACAAGGGATGCCTGGGTAGCTCGGTCAATTAAGCATATGCCTACTCTCAGGTCATGATCCTGGGGTCCTGGGATTGAAACCCCCATCAGGCTCCTTGCTCAGTGGGGAGCCTGCTTCTCCCTCTGCCTGCTGTTCCCCTGTTTGTGCTCTCTCTCTCTCTCTGACAAATAAATAAATAAAATATTTTTTAACAAAAGGAAACCATCAACAAAACAAAAAGGCAACCTACTAGATGGGAAAATATGTTTGCAAATGACATATCCAATAAGAGGTTAATATCCAAAATATATAAAGAACTTGTAAAACTCAACACACACACACACAAAAAGCCAAGTAAAAAATTGGCAGAAGACACAGACATTTCTCCCAAGAAGAAGACATACAAATGGCCAACAACTACATGAAAAGGTGCTCACCATCACTAATCATTAGAGAAATGCAAATCAAAATCACAATGAGATAACACCTCACACCTACCAGAATGGTTAGAATCAAAAAGATAAGAAAGAACAAGTGTTGGCAAGGATGTAAGGAAAAAGAAACCCTCATGCACTGTTGGTGGGAATTGTAAATTGGTGCAGCCATATGGAAAACAGTATGAAGGCTCCTCAAAAAATTAAAAATAGAAATACTATATGATGCAATAATTCCACCATGGATATTTACCCAAAAAAACCCCCCAAAACATTAATTTGAAAAGATATGTGTATCCCTATGTTTATTGAGCATTATCTGCATTAACCAATGGAAGCCACCTAAGTGTCCACTGATATGTGAATGGATAAAGAATACGTAGCATATGTACACATGCGTGCACACACACACACACACACAGACACACACACACACACACATACATGCATGGCGGAATATTAGCCATAAAAAAGATGAGATCTTGCCATTTGTGACAACATGGATAGAACTAGACGGCATTATACTAAGTGAAACAAGTCAGACAGAGAAAGACAAATACCATATAATTTCACTTATATGTGGAATCTTAAAAAAACAAATGAATAAACAAACAGAAATCAGAATCAAGCCTATGAATATAGAGAACAAACTAATGATCACCAGAGGGGAGGAGAATGAGGGGATGTGCACAAAGGGAAGGGGGGTGGGGGGATACAGGCTTCCAGTTATGGAATGAGTAATTCACTGGAAATAAAAGGTACAGCATAGAGTATATAGTCAATGTTATTCAAATAGTGTTGTATGGTGACAGATGACAGCTACAATTGCGGTGAGCATAGAATAATATATAAAGATGTTGAATTACTAGTTGTACACCTGAAACTAATGTAACATTGTGTGTTAACTATACTCAGATAAAACGTTTTTTAAAAAATCTACAAATTTCAATCATAATGACATTTTTTTTTAAAAAAAGAACAGCACATCAAGTATGAGAACTGGGTGTTATATGCAACTAAGGAATCATTGAACACTATATCAAAAACTTATGATGTACTATATGCTGGCTAACTAAACATAATTTAAAAAGTAACATTGTTGAAAACCAAAGAAAAAATAACTAAAAGCTTCAAGCTTAATAAAACACATCAGCTTTGAAAAATCTCAAAGTGATTTGCCTCTGTCTCTCTTTTTCCCTTTGCTCATTTGTTTTGTTTCTTAAATTCCACATATGAGTGAAATCATATGGTATTTGTCTTTCTCAGACTGACTTATTTCACTTAGCATTACACTTTCTAGGTCCACCCATGTCATTGCAAATGGCTCAAGATTTATTCTTTCTTATGGCTGAGTAATATTCCATTGTATATATATACACATCACATCTTTTTCCATTCATCAGTTGATGGACACTTGAGCTGTTTCCATAATTTGGCTATTGTAGATAATGCTGCTATAAACGTCAAGGTGCATGTATCACAAAAACAGACTCTTATCTATAGAGAACAAACTAATGGTTACCAGAAGGTAGGTGGGTGGGGGAATGGGTTAAATACGTGATGGGGATTAGGAGGGCACCAGGTGTTGTATGGAAATGTTAAATAACTATATTATACACCTGAAACAAATATTACATTGTATATTAACTAATTGGAATTTAAGTAAAAGCTTAAAAATAAAATAAATTACCAAAAAAAGATATAAGGATTTGTAAACTTATGTGTAGTAGCATGTGGGAGTAGCTTTATGCTTAACTCATTAAAACTGCAGTGAACATTAAAAAAAGTCCAAAAAGAGATAAAAAAAAAACCCTCAAAGTGAAAATATAAACATGACACCAAAATGTTGAAAATGCATCATAAAAAAAAAATACCTTTTGTCAACTTGGTTCCCTAGAAATAGCTTCTGAGATGGAGAGTTTCATATAGAAGATACACCGAGAAGTACTATCAGGAAATACACCTTTAAGGGAATTTGTATTGGACAGAGAGGGACTGACATTCAACACTGTGGTTTTAAATATTCATATCTATAGTGATGAATCATAAAGAACATTTTTATGTACTTATTGACTAGTTATTTATGTTTATTAACAAATGTATGTATGATATTTTTTCTATTTTAATTGAGTAATCTGACACTTTATAATGGAATTACAAGAGTTCTTTATATATGTTTATACAAGCCCTTTATCGTACACATGAGGTATAAATATTTTCTCTCAGATTATGTCTTCCTTTTTCATTGTATTACTAGTATCTTTTGAAGAAAAATATATATTATTTTAATTTTAGTGAAGTCCAATTTTAAAAATATTTCTTGCTATTGTCATATCTATAAAATTTTATGTGAACAATATTACAAATAATTTTTATGTTGGTTTTTATACATTAGCTCTTGTCTTTGGGTCTCTTGTCCATTGTAGATTAACTTTTCTACGATGTAATGTAAGGATTTAAATTAATCTTTTTGCATGTGGCTATCCAATTGTTCCAGTCTGATATTATCAATGTACATATCATTAACTTTAAATATAAAACCTGCATTCAAAGACAATGTTACCAGTCTCAATATCCCCCCTCAATTCTTCCTCTTTACTGCTGGGTCAGACATAAGGTAACTACTTTTACAATGCAGGAAACATGAAATCTAACACAGACTTTCCAAGACCTCTGACCGGTTAGCTATCTGTCTTGAGGAAAACCCTCAGGACTCACTCCCTAATCTGCTTGGTCCTGACCCCATAGTTTATAGGATCGAGGGCTGGTAGAAAAACCACATATAGGTTGGCCAAGAAAATGTGGATATATTGAGGAATATTGTGGCCAAATCGGTGTGTCAAGAAAGAGAAAAATGCTGGTGTGAGAAAAGCTAAGATAACACCCATGTGGGAGCCACAGGTGTTGAGAGCTTTAGGTCGAGCATCCCTGGAGGGCAGGCAGAAGACAGCATGGAGGGTCCTGACATAGGAGAGAATTATAAGGAGCACATCAAATAATAAGAAAGAAATGTTGCCAAGGCAAACAGAATGTTCTCTTTGATGCTGGCACAAACCAGATGGGCAATGCCCATGTGTTCACAGTAGGTATGAGGGATGATATAGTGGCCACAGAAGGGTAGCCTCAGGAGAAGAACAACTAGTGAGGCCACCATGTACCGGCTCCTCAAAACAGCAATGCCTGCAATGATGCTGATGATTTTGCTGGTGAGGATCAGGGTATACCAAAGGGGTTTACAAATGGCAATGCAGCAGTCAAAGGCCATGGCCACCAACACAGTGCTCTCCATGGCAGTGAAGAAGTGGATGAAGAACATCTGGGAAAGGCAGCTTTCAAAAGATATATGCCTGAATTTGAACCAGAAGATACCCAGCATTTTGGGGATGGTGACTGTGGACAAGCCCAGGTCGATGGAGTCCAAGATGGCCAGAAAGTAGTACATGGGCTCATGGAGACTATGCTCAATCTGGGTCACAAACAGGACAGCAGCACTTCCCAGGAGTGTAATAAGATACACAAAGAAAAAGGGAAATCCAATCCAGATGTGCACAGCTTCCAGCCCAGGGATACCCAGGAGGTGGAACGAAGAATGATGGAACTGAGTGTCGTTAGGCATAGTCCTTCTTTCTGCCACAATTTTTTGCACAATTGTGCTGTGGATACAATTATTGACTTCCCATTAGTGAATTTTTCTCTTCTCCTTTTGTCCAGATTCTTGGTAAAATGTAAAACAACACTTTAACCTTTCCTTGTTTCCATTCAGAATGAACATAAACTACTCTTCTCATATTCTGCTAGCCTCACTTGAGTGTAAAATAGCACCAGAATCAATCTGACTCTGCAGCCATATTCCATACTAGACAATGTTAAACAAGAAGAAGAGATAAGAGAAAAACATCTCTCTGACATAAAAGTTCATAATCAGAAATCTAGATAAAACCAGGTTAGAAAATAAAGTTCTAGGCTCTGCATATCGGTACTTTTACACACACTTAAAGTGCAGGGTGATTTTTTTGGTATTTGTAATCTCAACCATGCCCTTATTAGGGACATGCAAACACTAAAGATAAAGTGTGCAACTGTGTGTGTACATGTGTATAAGCATTTTCACATATGCTAGTGAAACTAGTGTCTGATTTTGAGGACAAAAATAAAGACTTATGCTTGTTTATTCACATATATTATAAATGGTCGGGCACATAAAAATTCTTAATTATAAAAGTTCATTAAATAATGAAATTAAATAAGAAGCAAACCAGCAACTAATTTCCATACATTGTCTCAGAAAACACACTCCCATCCAATCATAACAGGTTTTGAAATAAAAGAAATTATAACAATCATTTTGAAAAAATGATTGAAAAATGAGAAAGAAATAATTGTCAGAGTATTTTCACTTATAATTCAAAATTCAAAAATTACATTATTGCAGATGATATGACACCTTATGTGAAAAACCCAAAAGCTTCCACCCCAAAACTGCTAGAACTCATACAGGAATTCAGTAAAGTGGAAGGTTATAAAAGCAATGCACAGAAATCAGTGGCATTCCTATATACCAACAACAAGACAGAAGAAAGAGAAATTAAGGAGTCGATCCCATTTACAATTGCACCCAAAACCATAAATACCTACGAATAAATTGAACCAAAGAGGCAAAGAATCTGTACTCAGAAAACTATAAAATACTCATAAAAGAAATTGAGGAAGACACAAAGAAATAGAAAAACGTTCATGCTCATGGATTGGAAGAACAAATATTGTGAAGATGTCAATGCTACCTAGAGCAATCTACACATTCAATGCAATCCCCATCAAAATACCATCCACCTTTTTCAAAGAAATGGAACAAATAATCCTAAAATTTGTATGGAACCAGAAAAGACCCCAAATAGCCAGAGGAATGTTGAAAAAGAAAAGCAAAGCTGGCGGCCTCACAATTCCAGACTTCAAGCTGTATTACAAAGCTGTCATCAACAAGACAGTATGGTACTGGCACAAAAACGGACACACAGATTAATGGAACAGAATAGAGAGCCCAGAAATGGACCCTCAACTCTATGGTCAACTCATCTTTGACAAAGCAGGAAAGAATGTCCAATGGAAAAAAGACAGTCTCTTCAACAAATGGTGTTGGGAAAATTGGACAGCCACATGCAGAAGAATGAGACTGGACCATTTCCTTACACCACACACAAAAATAGACTCCAAATGGTTGAAAGACCTCAATGTGAGACAGGAGTCCATCAAAATCCTAAAGGAGAACACAGGCAACAACCTCTTTGACCTCAGCCGCAGCAACGTCTTCCTAGAAACATTGGCAGAGGCAAGGGCAGCAAGGGCAAAAATGAAGTATTGGGACTTTGTCAAGATAAAAAGCTTTTGCACAGCAAAAGAAACAGTTAACAAAGCCAAAAGACAACTACAGAATGGGGAAGATATTTGCAAATGACATATCAGATAAAGGGCTAGTATCCAAAATCTATAAAGAACTTCTTAAACTCAACACCCGAAGAACAAATGATCCAGTCAAGAAATGGGCAGAAGACATGAACAGACATTTTTCCAAAGAAGACACCCAAATGGCCAACAGACACATGAAAAAGTGCTCAACATCGCTCGGCATCAGGGAAATCCAAATCAAAACCTCAATGAGATATCACCTCACACCAGTCAGAATGGCTAAAATTAACAAGTCAAGAAATGGCAGATGTTGGTGGGGATGTGGAGAACGGGGAACCCTCCTACACTGTTGGTGGGAATGCAAGCTGGTGCAACCACTCTGGAAAACAGTATGGAGGTTCTTCAAAAAGTTGTAAATACAGCTACCATATGATCCAGCAATTGCGCTACTGGGTATTTACCCTGAAGATACAAATGTAGGGATCCGAAGGGGTACGTGCACCCCGATGTTTATAGCAGCAATGTCCACAGTAGCCAAATTGTGGAAAGAGTCAAGATATCCATCGACAGATGAATGTATACAGAAGATGTGGTGTTTATATATACAATGGAATATTATGCAGCCATCAAAAGGGATGAAAGCTTGCCATTTGCAAAGACGTGGATGGAACTGGAGGGTGTTATGCTAAGTGAAATAAGTCAATCAGAGAAAGACATGTATCGTATGACCTCACTGATATGAGGAATTCTTAATCTCAGGAAACAAACTGAGAGTTGCTGGAGCGGTGGGGGGTGGGAGGGATGGGGTGGCTGGGTGATAGACATTGGGGAGGGTATGTGCTATGGCGAGCGCTGTGAAGTGTGCAAGACTGTTGAGTCACAGACCTGTACCTCTGAAACAAATAATACAATATATGTTAAAAAAGAAGAAGAAGAAGATAGCAGGAGGGGAATAATGAAGGGGGGAAATCGGAGGGGGAGATGAACCATGAGAGACGATGGACTCTGAAAAACAAACTGAGGCTTCTAGAGTGGAGGGGGATGGGAGGATGGGTTAGCCTGGTGATGGGTATTAACGAGGGCACATTCTGCGTGGAGTACTGGGTGTTACACGCAAACAATGAATCATGGAACAGTACATCAAAAACTAATGATGTAATGTATGGTGATTAACATAGCATAGTAATAATAAAAAAAGAAAGGAAAAAAATTACATTAATATAGATAAGCCTATCATTTGGAGAGTCCACATAGTGAAACAACCACTAATGAAACTCTAGGGATGGGCCGCCTGGAGACTGGATAATTGTTTGTGCTAGACAATTTTCAAATACTATCTCAGACTTACATAGAAAAGGAGAACTCAGAAGAACTTTACCAACATAATTTATCACCTACCAATACTGTTTTCTACCTGGGATATTAGTGTCTTTATGGATGCTTCCTTCTTCATTGCACAGAAGAATTTCAAGGGACTTTGTTTTGAGTCCTCTTCCTAACTATGGGGAGGCTATAAACCCATTTATAGTGAATTAAGTATTTGGAGCAATCAACATGAGAGACAGCTATTACTGAACAGCTTAAGTGACTGAGTGTGATGTATATAATGCACAGAAAAATTTCATTCGAATTTAGGGGAGATGTGGACATTGGGGGGAATTCAGAGCAGAATGGCACTCACCAGAGATAAAACATATGAAGGTTAGTACACTCTACTTGAAACACAGAACAAAGCAAGTACCTGGAAAACAACTGCAGCCATTTGAAGCTAATCACATTTAGCAAAATAAAATAATTTGGGAAATTCTTTCTGGGAAGAGAATATATATGTAAATTTGGCTTACTGAGGCTGGAGAAGATCTCTTTTGAAGTTCTCAGTTGGTTAACGAGAAGGTAAAGGTTAAAGGTACAATTCTTCTGTTTTTCACTGGAGAATACACAATGGAGGTGGAGGAGTACACTTCACAATTTGTCCCATTAAATATCTCACAGGTCATATATGTGCCAGCAATGATTAGGTGATTAAAATGCGAATTTGAATAAGACCTGTCACATACTCTCAAGAAGACCCATGGGGCATCTGGATGGCTCAGTCAGTTAAGCATCTGACTCTTGATTTCAATTCAGGTCATAATCTCAGGGTCATCCCGTCATCCGATGCCTGCCTGATGCAGGCATCAGGCTCTGCACTCAGCAGAGTTTGCTTGCTCCTCTCCCTCTGCTCCTCCCCCTGATTGCTCTCTCATAAATAAATAAATAAATAAATAAATAAATAAATAAATAAATAAATAAAATCTTAAAAAAACAAAAAGAAGGCCCCTGTGTACTGAGGAAGATAAATTTCCAAAGGAGAAATTTGAAAACTGAATGGCTAGTGCTATGATAGAAATTTGGGCACAGTGCTGTTAAGTGTGGTGATGAGGCAATAAAAACTCCACAGAGAAGTCAGACTATGCTAACACTTGCACAACTATTGAAGAAGAAGAAAGAAAAAGAAGAAGGAGAAGGAGAATATGATGATGACAAGGGAGGAGGGGGAGGAGGAGGAAGAAATTTTGTTCAAAATGGAAAGCACAAGGATAAAGTGAGGAAAGAAAGCACAGTAGACTGCCAGAACATAATCCTATAATTTTGGGATTAAGGTAGTCCATAGGTCTACCCATAAAGGTCTATGGACTCTTCAATACTCTATCTCAGTCACTTTTAGAGTTGCATAAATTTTAGAGTTGCATAAAATACAAACAAAAAATAAAATAAGCCATGTCCCAAAAAAATAAATTAATCCCACTTATAATTATGGATTTTCCAAAAGATTTTTTAAAGATTTATTTATTTATTTATTTATTTATTTATTTATTTATTTATTTGAGAGAGAGAGAGAGAGAGAGAGAAATAGCAGGGGAGGGGCAGAGGAAGAGAATCCTCAAGCAGACGCCCACTGAGTGCAGAGCCCAATGTGGCGCACAATCTCACAACCCTTAGATCATGACCTGAGCCAAAACCAAGAGTTGACACTTAGCTGACTGAGCCACCCAGGCACCCCAAAAGATTCCTTTTAAATGGAGCTTCTTCTCTCTCTGAGAAAACATCATTTCTAAGTCTATAAATATTGCTGAAAGCACCCAGTCACTTAATCATTCTACAACTGTGTACAGACCTATTATTTCAACATTTATTTATGTATCCGACAGCCTGGATCATGTTCAGAAATAAGACTACATCCCAGTCCTTCCTCTCTGAATTCTTAATTCGAAGGTCCTCCCTGGAATTTTCTAGCAGTCATTTCTCAACCTTAAATCTTCTTACTCTACCCTATTCCAATTATCTCCACCACAGCTCACATATATGCCTCATTCCATGTGTCACATATCTGACGAGGGTGAGAAAAGATTATACACACGCTCTCATTTTATCTCTGCTTAATCCCTCAATTTCATGGTCATCATTCCCTTTATCCGCTGCTTCACAACCTTAATTTTGGGTTGTATTTTTACAAAACTCTATCCCTTAAATCCATGCTAATTTCTTCACAAATTTTTGCATTAAAAATATATTTATTGATTATCTTTACTATATGTTTTAGAAGAAATAAAGTCCACCCTTTCCCTCTTGCTATCATATTTGACACCTATATATGGATTCAAAAACAGTAGCTTAATGGATACAGGATATATCAGTGCATCTTCTTCATTAGCTTTGGAATCCTGTTGTTTTTGCCTATGAGACTTCAGCTGGTCATAGGTATACACATATTTAGGAAAACATGTGTAGCCATTGGAAGTCATGAGTATGATTGTGCTTTCCCTCTTCATAATTTGACTTGCCCTCCATCTATCTATATGGATGTGGCATAAGCCCTTTCCCCATCTCTCACACTGTGTTCCACACTTTAATCTTGATATGACTTACCTTGATCTCTAAATCTCTAAGTGACTCTTTGTAACACCACTTGGCAGCTCTGTGGAGCACACTATTTAATATACTCAAGAGAGGGTATTTATGTTTTTATTAAAGCCCTACTTCCCCTGGGATGGGTACTATTGTATCTTTGAGACTTTGACATTGTTTAATTAATAGCCACTAGGGCATCTCTTTTGCAAATTCTTTATCCCTACATTGAGACTATAGGACAAGATTTTTTTCATTGCTTACTTATTTTTCCAAGTAATCAATTCTTTTGCCAAGATGATAGAATGTGTATGATTTCTTCTTTCCCAGTTACATTTCAAAGCCACCATTGGAAACCTGGTTGATCTTTTCTTTTATTCATTATCTTGTCCACGAATCCCACCCCCCTCTTTCCTTTGCTCTCTCACTCCTCCTTGTAATAATATTCAAATTTACCATTTACACAATCTTCCTGATACAGTTACCCTGTGGGATGAAACTGCTAATCTATACATCCCCTTCCTTCTTTATTCACATTATCCAATCTAAACTTCTTCAGATGGTCAGTTTGCCTTTGAAGTGCTCTTCAAAGCCACCTCCTGCCACTCGCTCCTTCCTTCACTCCACTCTAGACACATGATATTTGGTATCTCTCCTCAAATATTATCAGATCATTTTCATCCCGGTTATTTTGCCTTTGTGTTTATACAACCTGGAACACCCTTCTCCAATGCTTTCAGAAGTCTTGTTCTCTCTCTTCATTCAGTCCTTCTTCAAATACCTCTGCCTCAAAGAAGCCCTCCCTAACCTTTGTATTTAAAACTCTATTTCTGGGGCGCCTGGGTGGCTCAGTCGTTAAGCATCTGCCTTCAGCTCAGGTCACGATCCCAGGGTCCTGGGATTGACCCCCACATCAGGCTCCTTGCACCACGGGAAGCCTGCTTCTCCCTCTCCCACTCCCCCTGCTTGTGTTCCCTCTCTCGCTCTCTCTCTCTCTGTAAAATAAATAAATAAAATCTTAACAAAAAACTCTATTTCTTTACTTTGCCTGTTAATTTTGCTAGTACCTACTTAAGGCTATATTGTATTCATTTCTTTTTTCTCATTCTCACAAGGTTATTAGTTCCCAGAAGGTAGAGACCATGGTTATCATCATAGTTGTATTCTCAGTTACTAGAGGAATGTCTGTAACATAGTGATTACAAAATAATGTTTCTTAAGAAATAAATAATAAAGCATTTCCAAAAGGAGAAATTTAAGTACATTGGAATATATTTCTTACTACTTGCTCTCTTCTCAATGTCTTAATGGACCACCTATTTTCACAGCTCAGTGTAAACTGACCCCTTTATTCTTCTCACTCTTTTTTATGACTTCTCTTGCATGTCACAATATTGATCACTCTTCCCCTTCATAATATTTTGTCCTCACCAGATTTCTGAGAAGAAAAAAAAAAAAACTCTTTTACTTCTTCATATATCTCATTGGTGACAGGGCAAATACACCTGAGTTATTTGGAAAGTATTTACTCCAAAAAACTTGTCTGATAAAACCACAACTGTCTGTAGGAAAAAGAGCATGCATTAAACGCATATATTTGGAAAGAAAGCATGCTGAAAATAAGTAGTTTAAGTATCCATTCTAACTAATCAGAAATGGCAAAATAATCACTAGAGGGTGAAAAGAATAACAAACATAAATGATTCAAATAATAAAATAGAAAAACTATAACCAAAAAAATCAACAAGGAACATCACTTTTCAGAAAAACTACTAAAATTTTGAAAACACTTATTAATCATAAAACGAGAAACAGAATAAATTCCCAAAATACATTATAAAATATAATAGAAAGGTTATCATATATAACTTTATTTGTATGAATTTGCTACTTGACATCAACCTAAGGAAGTGACCTCAACAAAAAGGCAAGAACAAATAGAAATCTGCATACTGCATAGTGCCTATGTTCCTAAAACTCCCACACCAATCATCATGCTTGAAAATATTTAAAATATTTTCCCCAAAGATCAGGAACAAAATATAGTTAATAATTATTACCATTTCTATTCCTAATTGTACCTGATGATTAGTTCCTATAAAAAGACAAAAACTTGGGGTGCCTGGGTGGCTCAGTCTGTTGGACATCTGCCTTCCACTCAGGTCATGATCCCAGGGTCCTGGGATCGAGCCCCGCATTGGGCTCCCTTCTCAGCGGGAAGCCTGCTTCTCCCTCCCCCACTCCCCCTGCTTGTGTTCCCTCTCTCGCTGTGTCTCTCTGTCAAATAAATAAATAGAAATATTTTTTTAAAAAGACAAAAACTAATACATTGGAAATTAAGAGATAGCATATCCATTAGGATGGCTACTATACAAAAAAAGTAAGGATTGGCAAGGGTGTGAATAAATTTGAACTCTTATTCACTATTGGTGGGAAAGTAAAAGGGTACAGCCACTGTAGAAAACAGTATTGTTGTTCCTCAAAAAATTAAAAATAGAATTACCATATGATCCAGCAGTTCCATTTCCAGATAGATAGACAAAAGAATTGAAAGAAGGGACCAGAAGAGATATTTGTACATCCATATTCGTAGATTCATTATTCACCATAGTTAAAACATGAAAGCAACTCAAATGTCCTTTGATGTATGAATGGATAAGCAACGTGTGGTATACACATCCAATGGAATATTATTCAGCCTTAAAAAGGAAAGAAGTTTTGACACATGCTACAACATGGATGAAACTTGAGGACATCATGCTAAGTGAAATAAGCCAGTAACAAAAGACAAATATTGTATGATTCCAATGACATGAGATTTTTATTTTTATTTTTTTAATGTTTTTATTAAGTTCAATTAGCCAACATATAGTACATCATTAGTTTTTGGTGTAGTGTTCAGTGATTCATTAGTTGCATATAACACCCAGTGCTCGTCAGATCACGTGCCCTCTTTACTGCCCATCACCCCATCCCTCAGTTTGTTTCCTGGAGTCCAGAGTCTCTCATGGTTTGTCTCCCTCTCATTTCTTCCCATTCAGTTTTCCCTCCCTTCCCCTGTGGTCCCCTGCCCTATTCCTTATATTCTACATATTAGTGAAATCATATGATAATTGTTTTTCTGTTTGACTTATTTAATTTAGCATAATACCCTCCAGTTCCATCCATGTCGATGCAAATGGTAGTTTTCCTCCTTTTTGATGGCTAAGTAATATTCTATTGTATATATGAACCACATCTTCTTTATCCATTCATCTGTCAAAGGACATCTTGGCTCCTTCCATAGTTTAGCTATTGTGGACATTCCTGTTATGAACACTGGGGTGCAGGTGCCCCTTCTTTTCACTACATCTGTGCCTTTTGGGTAAATACCCAGTAGTACAATTCCTGGGTCATAAGGTAGCTCTATTTTTAATGTCTTGAGGAACCTCCATACTGTTTTCCAGAGTGGCTATACCAGCTCGCATTCCCAACAACAGTGTAAAGAGGGTTCCCCTTTCTCTACATCCTCACCACCATTTGTTGTTCCCTGTCTTGTTAATTTTGGCCATTACAAATGGAGTAAGGTAGTATCTCATTGCGGTTTTGATTTGCACTTCCTGATGGCAAGTGATGTGGAGCATTTTTTCATGTGTCTGTTAGCCATTTGTATGTCTTCTTTGGAGAAGTGTCTGTTCATGTCTTCTTCCCATTTCTTGACAGGATTAATTTTTTTGGGGGGGTGTTGAGTTTGTGAGGTTCTTTACAGATCCTGGGTATCAGCCCTTTATCCATTATGTCATTTGCAAATATCTTCTCCCATTCCATAGGTTGCCTTTTAGTTTTGTTGGTTCTTTTATTAACTGTGCAAAAACTTTTTATCTTGATGAAGTCCCAATAGCTCATTTTTGGAGTAGTCCAAATCATAGAGGCAGAAAATAAAATGGCGATTGCCAAGGGCTGTGCAAGTGAGTAGTGGGGAGTTATTATTTAATGGGTATAGAGTTTCAGTTTTATAAGATGGAAAGTGTTAAGGAGATAGATGGTGGTGTTGGTTGCAAAACATCATAAATGTATTTAGTAACACTAAATTGTACACTTAAATATGGTTAATGGTAAATTTTGTGTTATGTGCATTTTGCCAAAAAATGGGGGGATAAAACACAAGAGTATACGACAGTGGGAGCCACAGTTATCTCACTGTTCATTGGGGGGCATGCACTACCAAGAAACCACATGGCCATTGAAAACCCTCAGGTCCTTGTGAGCTATCGGTCCATAAGTACTTTCCTTGCCTTGTGGGTGTCTCTAGGAAGCAACTCATTGTTAGCTCCTCTCAGAGTGAGTGGGCTAGAGAGAGCAAAATAAGTTGCTCAAAATAAAAGCTATAGTCTTTTTGAAACCAAAACTTGGAAGTGACATCCCATCAACTCTGTCCCATTTGATTTGCTAGAAGGGAGTCACTAAAACCCACAACTGAGGGGAGAGGATTACACAGGGCTTATTATTACAGTGAGAGGTAGGGATCAGTGGGAGCCATTTTTGAGGTTGCATACTACAGGCCAAAAATAGAAAGAGCTTTAATGTCAACAGTAGAATAAATCAATAAAGTATGGTATATTCACACCGCACAATAACATACAGCAAAGGAAATAAGCAAATCACTGCTACATGAAATGACCAGGATGGATCTCATTAGAGTTGAATTCTTTTAAAAGATTTATTTATTTATTTGAGAGAGAGACAGCATGAGCAGGAGGAGAGGGAGAGAGAATTTCAAGCAGACTCTATGCTGAGTGTGGGGGCCAATGTGGAGCTTGATCTCTCGACCCTGAGATCACAACTTGAGCCAAAACAAAGAGTCAGATACTCAACAGACTGCACCACCAGGCACCCCAAGAGTTGAAATTTTAAAAGCCAGATGTAAATGTGACCATAGTGTAATGGTTTCATTTATATAAAGTTAAAACTAGACAAAACTGGTAGACAGTGATAGGAATTAGGATAGTGGTTATTTTTTGGTGGGTAGGGACTGCAAAGGGGCATATTAGTCTGAGTTCTCCAGAGAAACAGAAACAATAAGTGATAGATGATAGATCAATTGATCAATTGATTGATAGATAGATACATACATATATACATACATAGAGATAGTGATTAACATTGTAAGGAATGGGCTCATCCATAAGGAATGGGCTCACTAAGATCTACATTCAGCTAGCTGGAGATCCAGGAGAGCCAATGGTATAGTTCTGGTCTTACTCCATGGGACAGAGAACGAAGACCGCTGATAGTGTATGTTCCAGTCTGAGTCTAAGGCCCTGAGAACCAAGAAAGCCAATTCCTGTAACTCCTGCCTGAATCTGATTCCAAGACTAAAGGCAGGAAAGACTATGTCCCAACTCAAAGTCAGATAAGAAAAAGAATTCCTACTCAATCTTTTATTTCATTCAGGCCTTCACCAGATTGGATGAGACCCATCCACAGTGGGGAAGGCAATCTGCTTTACTCAGTCTACTGATTCAAATGTTAATCTCATGCAGAAATGCACTCACAGACACACCCAAAAATCATTTTTAACCAAATATCTGAACACTGTGTGACCCAGTCAAGTTGGCATATAAAATTAAACATCATACTGGGTTTTTTGTTTGCTAGTAAATTCTGTTTCAAATGAGTTGTGGTTACATGGATTTTATCACTTTATGGAAATTTATTGAACTGCTCACCTGTGATTTGTACATTTTCTGTATTTATTGTGCTTGTAGTTAATGTTTGGCATTATAAGAAACTCTGTCCTCAGCCCTCCCTCCTTCCTCTCCCTATTTTATCCCTAGATAAATTTGCTGTCACATTAAGAAACAAACTTGGCTTTTATAGGAAGCAGATAACCATGTCCAGAAACAGGTACAGCTAAAATGAGCTTTACAAAGAAGTCACACTGTCACTTTATCATTAATCAAATCTAGCATCATTAATAAGGGAATAATGAAATTTTCTCTATATCCAAATGTGACTCAATGTTGCACTCAGAGCACCACTTATTCAGTAGTCTAAATAAGAGTTCCTGATTCCATATATAATAAAAATATAAAAATATGATATAATACATAGAAAACTACCTAATGCCTTCAACAATTTCACACAGATACACAAAGACACATACACATACAGAGACACAATATAAAACAGTGGTTATATCACAAAAATCCATTTTATAGACAAGTATACTGAAGCATTTATGGATGCAGTATCATAATATCTGTAATTTACCTTAACATGTTTCAGAAATTACACGTGCATGTATTTGCATGTGCACATGTGAAACAAACATGTGAAAATACTAACAACGCTTGAATATGGATATATGGTTGTTTGATACCCTATTTTTTCAATTTTGTGTCTGTATGACAAATTTTTTATAAAACATTTTTAAATGACAAAGCACTGCTAATTTTTTTGAAGTACTTAAAAAATGAAATGAGATAAATGGTGGTGTACCAGTAGACCTGTTATGAAACAACAGAATTCAAGGTAACAATTCTTAAAAAGAAGAGACATAAGATACATGAGAATCAAGAATATTTATCCACCTCAAAATATAATTTCAAGGGGCGCCTGGGTGGCTCAGTTGGTTAAGTGACTGCCTTCGGCTCAGGTCATGATCCTGGAGTCCCAGGATCGAGTCGGGCATCGGGCTCCCTGCGCAGCGGGGAGTCTGCTTCTCCCTCTGACTCTCCCCCCTCTCATGTGCTCTCTCTCTCTTTCTCATTCTCTCTCTCTCAAATAAATAAATAAAATCTTTAAAATATATATATATAATTTCAAAACATTCGAAGCAAAAAGTAATAGACTGAATGGCTAAAATCAACAACACAAGAAACAACAGGTGTTAGCAAGGAGTAGAGAAAGGGGAAACCTCTTACACTGTTGGTGGGAATGCAAACTGGTGCAGCCACTCTAGAAAACAGTATGAGGTTCCTCAAAAAGTTAAAAATAGGGGGTACCTGGAGGGCAGGGTGTATTGAGCATCCAACTCTTGGCTTGGGTTCAGGTTGTGATCTCAGGGTCATGAGATCCAGCCCCAGGTCGGATATTAAGACTCTCTTTCCCTCTCCCTCTGCCCCTCCCCCTAGGCATGTGCACTCTCTCTCTCTCTCACTCTAAAATAAATAAATAAATCTTTTTTAAAAAGTTAAAAAAAGAAATACCCTACAATCCAGCAATTGCACTACTGGGTATTTACCCAAAGAATACAAAAATACTAATTCAAAGGGATGCACACACCCCGATGTTTATAGCAGCACTATCAACAATAGCCATATTATGGAAAGAGCCCAACTGTCCATCAACCAATGAGTGGATAAAGAAGAGGTGGTATATACATACAATGGAATCTTAGTCACCCAAAAAAAGAATGAAATCTTGCCATTTGCAACAACAAGGATGGAGCTAGAGAACATAATGTTAAACTAAATGTCAGAGAGACAAATACCATATGATTTCACGCATATGTGGAATTTAAGAAATAAAACAAACAAACAAAGGGGAAAAAAGAGAGAGAGCGAGTCAAACCAAGAAACAGATTCTTAACTATAAAGAACAAACTGGTGGTTCCCAGAAGGGAGGTAGGTGCGGGGGATAGGTGAAATAGGTGATGGGGACTAAGAAGGGCATTTGCGATGAGCACGGGGTGTTGTATGGAAGTGTTGAATCACTGTAGTGTACACCTGAAACTAGTATCATACTATATGGTAACTAACTGGAATTTAAATAAAAACTTAAAAATATATAAATAAATAACAAATGTAAAACAAAACAGGTGAAAAATAATAAATATGAAATTCACCTTAATGAAATCTAAAATACAAAATAATCTGTGGATTGAGATTAAATACACAAAGTATTATCAAAAATTAGGATCTCAGAAATATTTCTTTTCTTGCTTCCTTTCTTCCACCCATTTCTATACAACTAATCTCTTCTTGCACTCTAAAATTTACTTGAAGATCTAAAAGATCTATTCCTTGTATTTTCTTTTTCTGACACCCAGACCTGTGCCTGATGCTGAGTATCTCTTCTGAAAATTTCCTTGCAGCTCTAGAGCCAACAGCATTCTATACTAACCTTCATTTTAGAGAGTTAATCCTTCAAGAGCTTCAAAGACTAAATTAGTTGTTTAGAAAGAAGTTAATTCTCATGTTTCTCAGATTACTTAGCTGAAGGGACACCAGCAGTAGGTGCAGGTGACAGTACAGTTCACCTGAGTTCTGGGGAGGGCAAGGGACTTATCATCAGGTTCTAAGGAAGAAGAACTTTACATTCATCTGTAGAGACACTCTAACGAGGTGACAGATGATTGTTTTTGATGAAAGCACAAAATGCAAAGTAAAAGGTACCTCTCTTCTCACATAAAAGGGATAAAACAAAGGAATAGTTAAGGGATTTCTTTAGGGTCAGGAGATTCTCTCATAGAACAAGATTGTCAGAATTCTGCAACTGACAGAAACAGTTCAGGCTCAACTATCTGAGAGTATCAATACCTCTCTAGCCCATTCTTTAGGATGCCAAAATAATTTTCTAAAATTTAAGTCCAATTCTCTCTGTTCTCTGCTTAAAGGGATCATTAGGTCTATATCATCTACAAGGTACAGTTCAAACTTCTCAGCTTTTCATGTAAAGGTATCTGTTCTTTGGCCAATGCCAGCATCTAAAAACTCACCTGGGAGAATTTATCTTTACATCAATTGGTCCATCAGAAAAGTCCTTGAACCTTCAGTGTTATTTCATATTTCCTCAGTCTGGAGCACCCCTCTTTTGCCAAACTTTCTCTGTTACTCATTACCACCATTAGAATGTTTAGTGAACATTTTTTTATAATTTCATCAGAGAACTCACAATGTCCAGGAATACTTCTCAGCAATTCCCTAATAAACCCTGCATATCACACCCAACCTGACACATGTTCTATTTGTCATTCTGGTTAATGTATATTATATGCCTCTTCCCCATTAATATATGTTGTGTCCCTCTGTGTCCCATGGATTTAGAAATTATTTTGGAGGAGGAAAGTCAGAGAAAAATCTTATCCATCACTGTATAGAAGTGCTGGTTCAGTGGCTGAGACATAATATACATTCAATTCACACCAATTTAAACACCACCTTCTCTTTCCCTCTTATGAACACATGCACACACTTACACTTAAATACACACATATGCACTCACATACACATACACAGAACACATATTTTTAAACTGTTACAGCTACTAATTCAGAGACAGAAAGACAAAACAAAACCAGAGGAAGATGCAGAGACAAAAACAGTAATGGAAATATATTTGGGTTCTCTGGGACTTATCTCTGAATGTGATTGTGAAATAATATGTATCTACCAATTCACTCTTGAAATCCTTTTTATTTATCCATTTTACTTTTCATCAGATTATTTCTCTTTCTCTATCAACATTCCTTGATATTCCTTCTTTCTATACCCTCCCCCCTACCAGGCTGAGCTCTGTCTCTCTCCAAATTCTCCTGCAACTGCCATGTCCCCATAGGTTCCTTTGGAGTAGACTCAGGCACATTACCATGGTCTGAGAATATTCTCTAAGAATGGAACCATCAGGTACTTCCACAATCTCCCAGCCTAAATTCTACCAATAACTACCTGATCTGTGTCACTGATCCACCCCTAAGGAGAGAAGATTCACATAACAATTAGAACTGCAGCTAGAGCCAAAGGAGTGAGATGATCCACGTCATCACTCCCTGAAACCTACCACAGGAAAAGGACAGAAATGGAGCCTAGACCCTAGTACTTGAAAATATTTGGACACAGGACAGGATGAAACAATCTAGAAATGCCTTCTAGTCTCCCTGTTCCATCACACTAGCCTCAGCATTGGTCTCTGCCAACTCCATTAGTGTTTATCCTACTTCCTCCTAAGGTAATAAATTTGTGATTTGGAATTTTTGATAACTGCACCAAGTCTGGTTTAGCACACTTTCCTCTTAAGGAAACTCAAAAGCAAAAAGACATAAATGAAGCTGTCAGCTCAACTTCCCATTCGTAAATAAAAAACTCTGTGGCTTCCCTGCTTCCAGGGCAGAGAGTGCTCTACTATTTTACAATGTCTATGGATAGAAGGCACAGATATTTCTGCATAGTGCATCCTGATTTTATCTGGTCACCTAGTGATTGACATAATGACTGCTTCCTCCAGGAGATCATTGCCTCACAGATGAATTAAGTATCTTGCTTTATATATTCCTCAGCATTCCATCAGTATAGTCTACTGCCTATTTCTCTACCTTAACTATATAAATGGCACACGAAGTAGATATAAAGAGTATTTATTCAACATCTTAAAACAGTCTTCCTCCAAAATCTTTCAGAGCCTTCTGTGAATAGAACAGCTAATGACTACACCTTTCAAAAAGTTTATTTCTCTGAAATTTAGTTATTTCTCTGAACTAATTCAGAACCAACTTTCCTAATATAAGTGCTTAAAGACAGGGGCGTCTGGGTGGCTCAGACGGTTAAGCGTCTGCCTTCGGCTCAGGTCATGATCCCAGGGTCCTGGGATCAAGCCCCACATCGGGCTCCTGGCTCAGCGGGGAGTCTGCTTCTCCCTCTCCCTCTACCTCTCTCCCTGCTCATGCTCTCTCTGTCTCTCTCTCTGTATCTCTGTCTCAAATGAACAAATAAAATCTTTAAAAAAAAAACTAAAAAAAAATAAGTGCTTAAAGACAAAAGATTGTGTCCTTGCCTATTCTAATATTCAAAAATAGACAAATGTAACATTCCAGAATTTAATACAGATAGATACATATAGATAATGATTATATTATATAAAAATCATTTATAGAAATAATCCAATAAATTAAATATATATTAATTTATGAACGCATAGCCAGTTTAAGGATCCATTATTCCCTTTTTCCTTTATTTAATTTCTAATTTCATGACTATGCCATCTTCCCTATACACAAGGGGAAAATGATATAACTACTGAGTCAGATTATGGCGAACACTATATGCATATATGTTTATAAAATAGTGTATTGATATCTGTATACTGCATTTAGACTACATTGATATGTTATATTAGTGTAACATATTATTATTTTTTTATAATTCTAGCTGCCACATTACTTGTTTATAATCTCTCAGATATTATCAATGTTATTCTGCATTCTGTTCAATTAATAACTCCCTTGGAATATAGGAGG
This sequence comes from Callorhinus ursinus, assembly GCF_003265705.2. Lineage (NCBI taxonomy): Eukaryota > Metazoa > Chordata > Mammalia > Carnivora > Otariidae > Callorhinus > Callorhinus ursinus. Next base: position 10,932,276 of record NW_027397111.1, on the reverse strand, counting down.
ATTGCAACTTGAAGACACCTCTTTGGCTTATATGACTACTTCCTACTAATGATGGAATTTGAATAAATCACTTATCTTTTTGTTTTTTAAGATTTTATTTATTTATTTGACAGAGAGAGACACAGCAAGAGAAGGAACACAAGTAAGAGGAGTGAGAGAAGGAGAAGCAGGCTTCCTGTGGAGCAGGGAGCCCGATGCAGGGCTCGATCCCAGGATCCTGGGATCATGATCTGAGCCAAAGGAAGACGCTTAATGACTGAGCCACCCAGGTGCCACAACAAATCACTTATCTTTTCTAAACATCAATATATTCATCTTAAAAGTGGAGAAAGTGCTATATATTTTACAGTACTATCTTGAGTATCCAGCAAAATAAGTGGAAGTACTTGTAAAATTAGATTTGTATACAAATTTCAATATCATTACCAACATTTTCATTATTATTCTTAAAGAAAAGTTTCAGTTTTTGGATAAATAATATTATTGGTCTTATATTCCTTGCAATTTATCCTCCTTCCTACTAGGTTAGACATAAAGTAACTCTACTTTCTACAATGCAGGAAACATGAAATCTAACACAGACTTTCCAAGACCTCTGACCGGTTAGCTATCTGTCTTGAGGAAAACCCTCAGGACTCACTCCCTAATCTGCTTGGTCCTGACCCCATAGTTTATAGGATCGAGGGCTGGTGGAAAAACCACATATAGGTTGGCCAAGAAAATGTGGATATATTGAGGAATATTGTGGCCAAATTGGTGTGTCAAGAAAGAGAAAAATGCTGGTGTGAGAAAAGCTAAGATAACACCCATGTGGGAGCCACAGGTGTTAAGAGCTTTAGGTCGAGCATCCCTGGAGGGCAGGCAGAAGACAGCATGGAGGGTCCAGACATAAGAGAGAATTATAAGGAGCACATCAAATAATAAGAAAGAAATGTTGCCAAGGCAAACAGAATGTTCTCTTTGATGCTGGCACAGGCCAGACGAGCAATGCCCATGTGTTCACAGTAGGTATGAGGGATGATATAGTGGCCACAGAAGGGTAGCCTCAGGAGAAGAACAACTAGTGAGGCCACCATGTACCGGCTCCTCAAAACAGCAATGCCTGCAATGATGCTGATGATTTTGCTGGTGAGGATCAGGGTATACCAAAGGGGTTTACAAATGGCAATGCAGCAGTCAAAGGCCATGGCCACCAACACAGTGCTCTCCATGGCAGTGAAGAAGTGGATGAAGAACATCTGGGAAAGGCAACTTTCAAAAGATATATGCCTGAATTTGAACCAGAAGATACCCAGCATTTTGGGGATGGTGACTGTGGACAAGCCCAGGTCAATGGAGTCCAACATGGCCAGGAAGTAGTACATGGGCTCATGGAGACTATGTTCGTCTGGACCACAAACAGGACAGCAGATTTGCCCAGGAATGCAATAAGATATTTAAAAAGGTCTACAATGGTAGAAACATTATATTGGCAACAGACCTATCCATAGAGACCTGGCAGGCCAGAAAGGACTGGCAAGATATATTCAGAGCAATAAATGAGAAAAATATGCAGCCAAGAATACTATATCCAGCTAGGCTGTCATTGAAAATAAAAGGAGAGATAAAAAGCTTCCAGGAAAAACAAAAACTAAAGGAATTTGCAAACACAAAACCAGCCCTAGAAGAAATATTTAAAGGGTTCCTCTAAGCAAAGAGAGAACCTAAAAGCAACATAGACCAAAAAGGAACACAGACAACATACAGTACCAGTCACCTTACAGGCAATGCAATGGCACTAAATTCATATCTTTCAATAGTTACCCTGAATGTAAATGGGCTAAATGCCCCAATCAAAAGACACAGGCTATCAGATTGGATAAAAAAACAAGACCCATCGATATGCTGTCCGCAAGAGACTCATTTTAGACCCAAAGACACCCCCAGATTGAAACGAAGGGGTGGAATACAATTTACCACGCTAACAGACACCAAAAGAAAGCTGGGGTGGCAATCCTTATATCAGACAAATTAGATTTTAAACCAAAGACTGTAATAAGAGATGAGGAAGGACACTATATCCTACTTAAAGGGTCTATCCAGCAAGATCTAACAATGTAAATATCTATGCCCCAAACATGGGAGCAGCCAATTATATAAGGCAATTAATAACAAAAGAAAGAAACACATCGACAACAATACAATAATAGTGGGGGACTTTAACACCTCCTCTCACTGAAATGGACAGGTCATCTAAGCAAAAGATCAACAAGGATATAAAGTCTTCAAATGACACACTGAACCAAATGGACTTCACAGATATATTCAGAACACTCCACTCCAAAGCAACAAAATACACATTCTTCTCTAGTGTCCATGGAACATTCTCCAAAATAAATCAAATCCTAGGTCAAAAACCAGGTCTCAACCAGTACCAAAAGATTGGGATCCTTCCCTGCATATTTTCAGACCACAATGCTTTGAAACTAGAACTCAATCACAAGAGGAAAGTCAGAACAAACTCAAATATATGGAGGCTAAAGAGCATCCTACTAAACAATGAATGGGTCAACCAGGAAATTAAAGAAGAATTAAAAAAATTCATGGAAACAAAGGAAAATGAAAACACAACTGTTCAAAACCTTTGGGATGCAGCAAAGGCACTCCTAAGAGGAAAGTATATAGCAAATCAAGCATTTCTCAAGAAACAAGAAAGGTCTCAAATACACAACTTAACCCTACACCTAAAGGAGCTGGAGAGAGAACAACAAATAAAGCTTAAACCCAGCATGAGAAGAGAAATAATAAAGATCAGAGCAGAAATCAATGAAAGAGAAACCAAAAGAACAGTAGAACAGATCAACGAAACTAGGAGCTGGTTCTCTGAAAGAATTAACAAGATTGATAAACCCCTGGCCAGACTTATCAAAAAGAAAAGAGAAAGGACCCAAATAAAAAAAATCATAAATGAAAGAGGAGCGATCACAACCAACACCAAAGAAATACAAACAATTATAAGAACATATTATGAGCAACTCTATGCCAGCAAATTCGATAATCTGGAAGAAATGGATGCATTCCTAGAGATGTAGCAACTACCAAAACTGAACCAGGAAGAAATAGAAAACCTGAACAGACCTATAACCACTAAGGAAATTGAAGCAGTCATCAAAAATCTCCCAACAATGAAAAGCCCAGGGCCAGATGGCTTCCCAGGGCAAGTCTACGAAACATTTCAAGAAGAATTAATACCTATCCTTCTGAAACTGTTCCAAAAAATAGAAATGGAAGGAAAACTTCAAACTCGTTTTATGAGACCACCATTAGCTTGATCTCCAAACCAAAGACCCCATAAAAAAGGAGAATTACAGATCAAAATCCTTGATGAACATGGATGCAAAAATTCTCACCAAAATACCAGCCAATACGATCCAACAGTACTTTAAAAGGATTATTCACCACGACCAAGTGCGATTTATCCCTGGGCTGCAATGTTGGTTCAACATCCACAAATCAATCAATGTGATACAATCCATTAATAATAGGAAGAACAAGAATCATATGATCCTCTCAATAGATGCAGAAAAAGCATTTGACAAAGTATAGCATGCTTTCTTGATCAAAACTCTTCAGAGTATAGGCATAGAGGGTACATACCTCAATATCATAAAAGCCATCTATGAAAAACCTACAGCGAATATCATTCTCAATGGGGAAAAACTGAGAGCATTCCCCCTAAGGTCAGGAACACAGCAGGGATGTCCACTATCCCCACTGCTATTCAACATAGTATTAGAAGTCATAGCCACAGCAATCAGACAACAAAAAGAAAGAAAAGGCATCCAAATCAGCAAAGAAGAAGTCAAACTCTCACTCTTTGCAGATGATATGATACTTTATGTTGAAAACCCAAAAGACTCCACCCCAAAACTGCTAGAACTCATACAGGAATTCAGTAAAGTGGCAGGATATAAAACTAATGCACAGAAATCAGTGGCATTCCTATGCACCAACAACAAGACAGAAGAAAGAGAAATTAAGGAGTTGATTCCATTTGCAACTGCACCCAAAACCATAAGATACCTAGGAATAATCGAACCAAAGAGGCAAAGAATCTGTACTCAGAAAACTATAAAATGCTCATGAAAGATATTGAGGAAGACTCCAAGAAATGGAAAAACGTTCATGCTCATGGATTGGAAGAACAAATATTGTAAAGATGTCAATGCTACCTAGAGCAATCTACACATTCAATGCAATCCCCATCAAAATACCAACCACTTTTTTCAAAGAAATGGAATAAATAATCCTAAAATTTGTATGAAACCAGAAAAGACCCCGAATAGCCAGAGGAATGTTGAAAAAGAAAAGCAAAGCTGGTGGCATCACAATTCCGGACTTCAAGCTCTACTACAAAGCTGTAATCATCAAGACAGTATGGTACTGGCAAAAGAACAGACACATAGGGCAATGGAACAGAACAGAGAGCCCAGAAATGAACCCTGAACTCTATGGTCAACTCATCTTTGACAAAGCAGGAAAGAATGTCCAATGGAAAAAAGACAGTCTCTTCAACAAATGGTGTTGGGAAAATTGGGCAGCCACATGCAGAAGAATGAAACTGGACCATTTCCTTACACCACACAAAAAATACTCAAAATGGTTGAAAGACCTCAATGTGAGACAGGAGTCTATCAAAATCCTAAAGGAGAACACAGGCAGCAACCTCTTTAACCTCAGCCACAGCAACGTCTTCCTAGAAACCACCAAAGGCAAGGGCAGCAAGGGCAAAAATGAACTATTGGGACATCGTCAAAATAAAAAGCTTTTGCAAAGCAAAAGAAAGAGTCAACAAAACCAAAAAACAACCGAC
>NW_027397111.1:10927000-10927324 GCF_003265705.2 Callorhinus ursinus | reverse complement strand
TTTTGCAAAGCAAAAGAAAGAGTCAACAAAACCAAAAAACAACCGACTGAATGGGAGAAGAATGTGCAAATGACACATCAGATAAAGGGCTACTATCCAAAATCTATAAAGAACTTATCAAACTCAACACCCAAAGAACAAATAATCCAATCAAGAAATGGGCAGAAGACATGAACAGACATTTCTCCAAAGAAGACATCCAAATGGCCAACAGAAACACGGAAAAGTGCTCAACACTGCTTGGCATCAGGAAATCCAAATCAAAACCTCAATGAGATATCACCTCACACCAGTCAGAATGGCTAAAATTAACAAGTCAGGAAA
>NW_027397111.1:10883558-10926600 GCF_003265705.2 Callorhinus ursinus | reverse complement strand
ATGGATGCATTCCTAGAGATGTAGCAACTACCAAAACTGAACCAGGAAGAAATAGAAAACCTGAACAGACCTATAACCACTAAGGAAATTGAAGCAGTCATCAAAAATCTCCCAACAATGAAAAGCCCAGGGCCAGATGGCTTCCCAGGGCAAGTCTACGAAACATTTCAAGAAGAATTAATACCTATCCTTCTGAAACTGTTCCAAAAAATAGAAATGGAAGGAAAACTTCAAACTCGTTTTATGAGACCACCATTAGCTTGATCTCCAAACCAAAGACCCCATAAAAAAGGAGAATTACAGATCAAAATCCTTGATGAACATGGATGCAAAAATTCTCACCAAAATACCAGCCAATACGATCCAACAGTACTTTAAAAGGATTATTCACCACGACCAAGTGCGATTTATCCCTGGGCTGCAATGTTGGTTCAACATCCACAAATCAATCAATGTGATACAATCCATTAATAATAGGAAGAACAAGAATCATATGATCCTCTCAATAGATGCAGAAAAAGCATTTGACAAAGTATAGCATGCTTTCTTGATCAAAACTCTTCAGAGTATAGGCATAGAGGGTACATACCTCAATATCATAAAAGCCATCTATGAAAAACCTACAGCGAATATCATTCTCAATGGGGAAAAACTGAGAGCATTCCCCCTAAGGTCAGGAACACAGCAGGGATGTCCACTATCCCCACTGCTATTCAACATAGTATTAGAAGTCATAGCCACAGCAATCAGACAACAAAAAGAAAGAAAAGGCATCCAAATCAGCAAAGAAGAAGTCAAACTCTCACTCTTTGCAGATGATATGATACTTTATGTTGAAAACCCAAAAGACTCCACCCCAAAACTGCTAGAACTCATACAGGAATTCAGTAAAGTGGCAGGATATAAAACTAATGCACAGAAATCAGTGGCATTCCTATGCACCAACAACAAGACAGAAGAAAGAGAAATTAAGGAGTTGATTCCATTTGCAACTGCACCCAAAACCATAAGATACCTAGGAATAATCGAACCAAAGAGGCAAAGAATCTGTACTCAGAAAACTATAAAATGCTCATGAAAGATATTGAGGAAGACACAAAGAAATGGAAAAACGTTCATGCTCATGGATTGGAAGAACAAATATTGTGAAGATGTCAATGCTACCTAGAGCAATCTACACATTCAATGCAATCCCCATCAAAATACCAACCACTTTTTTCAAAGAAATGGAATAAATAATCCTAAAATTTGTATGAAACCAGAAAAGACCCCGAATAGCCAGAGGAATGTTGAAAAAGAAAAGCAAAGCTGGTGGCATCACAATTCCGGACTTCAAGCTCTACTACAAAGCTGTAATCATCAAGACAGTATGGTACTGGCAAAAGAACAGACACATAGGGCAATGGAACAGAACAGAGAGCCCAGAAATGAACCCTGAACTCTATGGTCAACTCATCTTTGACAAAGCAGGAAAGAATGTCCAATGGAAAAAAGACAGTCTCTTCAACAAATGGTGTTGGGAAAATTGGGCAGCCACATGCAGAAGAATGAAACTGGACCATTTCCTTACACCACACAAAAAATACTCAAAATGGTTGAAAGACCTCAATGTGAGACAGGAGTTTATCAAAATCCTAAAGGAGAACACAGGCAGCAACCTCTTTAACCTCAGCCACAGCAACGTCTTCCTAGAAACCACCAAAGGCAAGGGCAGCAAGGGCAAAAATGAACTATTGGGACATCGTCAAAATAAAAAGCTTTTGCAAAGCAAAAGAAAGAGTCAACAAAACCAAAAAACAACCGACAGAATGGGAGAAGAATGTGCAAATGACACATCAGATAAAGGGCTAGTATCCAAAATCTATAAAGAACTTATCAAACTCAACACCCAAAGAACAAATAATCCAATCAAGAAATGGGCAGAAGACATGAACAGACATTTCTCCAAAGAAGACATCCAAATGGCCAACAGAAACACGGAAAAGTGCTCAACACTGCTTGGCATCAGGAAATCCAAATCAAAACCTCAATGAGATATCACCTCACACCAGTCAGAATGGCTAAAATTAACAAGTCAGGAAAGGACAGATGTTGGCGGGAATGCAGAGAAAGGGGAACCCTCCTACACTTTTGGTGGGAATGCAAGCTGGTGCAGCCACTCTGAAAACAGTATTGAGGTTCCTCAAAAAGTTGAAAATAGAGCTACCATACGATCCAGCAATTGCACTACTGGGTATTTACCCCAAGGATACAAATGTAGGGATCCGAAGGGGTACGTGCACCCCAATGTTTATAGCAGCAATGTCCACAATAACCGAACTATTGAAAGAGCCAAGATGTCCATCGACAGATGAATGGATACAGAAGATGTGGAGTATATATATATATAATGGAATATTATGCAGCCATCAAATGGAATGAAATCTTGCTATTTGCAACAACATGGATGGAACTGGAGGGTGTTATGCTGAGCGAAATAAGTCAATCAGAGAAAGACATGTATCATATGACCTCACTGATATGAGGAATTTTTAATCTCAGGAAACAAACTGGGGGTTGCTGGAGTGGTGGGGTTTGGGAGGGATGGGGTGGCTGGGTGATAGACATTGGGGAGGGTATGTGCTATGGTGAATGCTGTGAATTGTGTAAGACTGTTGAATCACAGACCTGTACCTCTGAAACAAACAATACATTATATGTTAAAAAATAAAGAAGAAGATAGCAGGAAGGGAAAAATGAAGGGGGGGAATCGGAGGGGGAGACAAACCATGAGAGACTATGGACTCTGAGAAACAAACTGAAGGTTCTAGGGGGGAGGGGGAGAGGGATGCGTTAGCCTGGTGATGGGTATTAAAGAGGGCATGTACTGAATGGAGCACTGGTGTTATACGCAAACAATGAATCATGGAACATTACATCAAAAACTAATGATGTAATGTATGGTGATTAACATAACATAAAAAAAATTAAAAAAAAACAGGTTTCTGATCTATTTGTATCAGGGCAGTTTCACGCACTAGTAATCACACACACATATTTTCTTAAGCATAATTTAAAATTTTTTCTTTCATTTCTTTATTGTCTTTCCCAGTTCACCATGCCACTCCTTTTTAGGTAATGGTGTCTAAGGCCACTGGACTTGAGTAAGACAACTATACACATAATCTACTCTTCTCAGGGCTGGTTTCTGTGAGTCTGTGTTTTACAAAGACAACCTAAAACTTTCTCTTAACCTTTGACCTCCCAAGCAGTAGGACAGTTTTTCAAAACTCCACATTTATGGACTTTCTCTATTATCATTAATTTCTGCTTGAAGACCAGCCAACTTTCTGCTAAGCTCATCTACTTATCATAATAACTTGTCAATGGAATCAACAATCGCAAACACACACAATTATTTTCAACTATAACCAACAATTCCCCCTAGACTTACCATTTAGTAGACATGTCAGCTTTCCTTGTTGTGTGATCTTTCTAAGATTTGTGGTCAGTCTTCTCAGTGTCTGCAGCGTTAGTCAGGATAACTTGCTGGCTTTTGAAATGAACAATTCCAATGTGTTAGGGGTTTAACACATACGACTTTATTTTTTTGAGAATATCCATCCAATGCATGTAGAATAGGAGGCTCTCCTCCATGGCTGTCTTTTAAAAACCTAGCTCCTTCCATTGTTTATTTCCATCATTTCTAGGGCTTCATGTCTTCAGTGGTTTAAGTGCAACTAGTCGGAGGTGGGGAGAGAGGGTAGAGGACATTAAGGAGGCTATAAATGTGTCTAGAAGAGGTGTGTGCCATCTCCTTGGCCTGACTCAGTCTTATAGCCCCATCTAACTATAGGTGAGCCTGGAAAATGTAAATTTATCTGTGTGTCAAGGAGGAGGAAGAACTCAGTTTAGGAAACTTAGTCTTGTCTCTGTCATTTATACACATTAATTGTCAGCTGAACTCCGAGCTGTGCAGTGGGAAGGGTGAGAAGTGGTAGGAGACCTCCAGAGATTTTGTGGCTCCCCTGGTCTCTCTGAGACAGTGAGCCATCCAGCCTGACCTGCTGCTTCTTTGCCTCCTCCAGGTAATTAGTAAGTAGATCATCAAGTTTTATTTTAGACTCATAAGAAAGAAGCAAAGGGGCCCTTTTGAGACCCTTCCATGTTTTCCAGTCATCCCCCCATCAGCGGTAAGGATGAAGAGAGGAACATTGGTATGCTTCATCTCAGGACTAGAAGCTCAGTGGATGGATGCAAGCATTTGAACCCAGGTCCCATCCCTAGTCCAGGACTGTCCAAACATATTCCTGGAACACTCCTTGACATTTGCTAGGATGACATCAGGAGTCTGACATGGGATTTAAATGAGCAATGCATTATCTGCTCATTCCTTTAGTTTGTGCAGGGTTCTTGTGGTTTGTCAAGAGACATTACTGTTAGGACACAGCGGGTGGGGTATCTGATGAGTTAATATTCCAGGGAAGGACAGACCTTGCTGGATTTCCTCCACAAAGTCACTGAATTTATTGCCTTCACTTCGATGTTTATAACAGAATTAAGAACTGTGTTCTGTTTGAGAAAGAGGCTGTGAGTTTCCTTCGACCTACGCTTGCTCCTGAAAAAGTAAATATTGATTTGTCTATAAATGGAGCCAAAAGAGGTTTGTTTATGGGTCCATGTGCTATGCTTTCTCAGAGCTGGGTGAGAGCAGTTTCCTTGACTTCCTAGGTATGATGCAGCTTTTGGAGGAGTCTAAGGAAATCTGTACACTATGTTTATCCAGCCAACTACTATCTGCTAGAACATATTTCTGAGATTGTAAGATCACACTTCTCTGCATGTCTTTTTTCTGTTGTGGGACAAATACTGCTTTGGTTAATATCACCACCTTCACTTTCTTTTTGCACCATGTTGTAATGATCACCTTGCCTCACACTTCCTGGTCCCCACACAGTGAGGGAATAATCCATGTGTCCAAAGGCTCATGAGAAAGAAATTCTGACACTCACTTTTAGCATAAGGCATCTTGGATTTCAAATGTGAAAGTCAGGTTTAATGTCCTGGCTAGGCTACTCAGCCATCTGCACTGGGTATATAATTTTCAGGCTCATTGCCCCACAAAGATAAGACAATTATTTCACTGTGAGTTTTTACTCAATTATATATATAAAAATATTAACTATAGTCACTCAATATCTTTTTTCTTTTTCCTTCCTTATATTCTGCCTTCCTCTTTTCTCTTTTTCCATACTTCCTCCCTTCCTTCTTATTTTACCTTTGCTTCTTTTTTTCTCTGTCCCATCTATGCCTTCCTCCATTCTCTCCTTCCTTCTATTCTTTTCACAAGATCAGGTAAGTTATTCTGCTCTAAACTATGATACCAGGACTTTAATCTGTCTTTTCATAATGTTTTCCTCCAAATTGAGTCACCAACATAACATAATTCAACATCAATGATTGCTTTGAATAATCTCAGTACATGTTTTGAATTCAGGTAGATAGAGCACAGGTAACCAGCTTAATTACCTGTCCAGCTGGATCCAGAAGGAGAGAAGATAATTACACAAATAGAACTCACAAAGTTATAGGATGCAAACACTTGTTTTTTATGAAATTTTCTCATATTCTACACTAAAGTTTTATTCCACACACAGCATGAATAAGTTAGTCTTGTTCTCCCTGTAAAGAAAATTTCTGACTTCCATTTCATGGCAGACCATGTAGCCTAAAAAAATCCTCATGTTGCTAAATAACAAAGTAAAATATAATAAGCCTCCTCTCAAATGCATATGTTTAAAAGAAAGTAAGGACATTTGAAAGTAAACAAAAAGCAATGGGAGACGAAAAAACTTTTTTTTTATTATGTTCAGTTAGTCAGCATATAGTACATCATAACTTTTTGTTGTAGAGTTTGATGATTCATTAGTTGCGTATAAGACCCAGTGCTCATTCCAACACATGCCCTCCTTAATACCCGTTATCTGGCTACCCCATCTCCCCACCCTCCTCCATTCTGTAACCCTCAGTTTGTTTCCCAGAGCCCAGAGTCTCTCATGGTGTGTCTCCCTCTCTGATTTCCACCCATTTAGTTTTCCCTCCCTTCCCCTGTGGTCCTCCACACTATTTCTTATGTTCCACATATGAGTGAAACCATATGACAATTGTCTTTCTCTGATCGACTTATTTCACTTGGCATAATCCCCTCCAGTTCCATCCATGTCGATGCAAATGGTGGGTATTCATCCTTCTGATGGCTGAGTAATATTTCATTGTATATATGTACCACATCTTCTTTATCCATTCATCTGTTGAAGGATATCTCAGCTCCTTCCACAGTTTGGCTATTGTGGACATTGCTGCTATGAACATTGGGGTGCAAGTGCCCCTTCTTTATACTACATCTGCATCTTTGGGGTAAATACCTAGTAGTACAATCACTGGGTCATAGGATAGCTCATAAGATACCTAGAAATAAACCTAACCAAAGAGGTAAAGGATCTATATTCTAGAAACTACAGAGCACTTATGAAAGAAATTGAGGAAGACACAAAAAGATGGAAAAATATTCCATGCCTATGGATTGGAAGAATAAACATCATTAAAATGTCTATACTTCTCAGAGCAATTTACACTTTCAAAGAAATCCCTATAAAAATACCATTGACATTTTTCACAGAGCTGGAACAAACAATCCTAAAATTTGTATGGAACCAAAAAAGACCCTGAATTGCCAGGGGAATGTTGAAAAAGAAACCAAAGCTGGGGTCATCATGTTGCCTAACTTCAAGCTATATTACAAAGCTGTAGTCATCGAGATAGAATGGTATTGGCACAAAAACAGACATATAGATCAATGGAACAGAATAGAGAGCCCAAAAATGGACCCTCAACTCTATGGTTAATTAATCTTCAACAAAGTAGGAAAGAATATCCAATGGAAAAAAGTCTCTTCAATAAATGGTGCTGGGGATATTGGACAGCCACCTGCAGAAAAAGGAAACTAGACCATTCTCTTACACCATACACAAAGATAAATACAAAATGGGTGAAAGACCTCAATGTAAGATAGGAATCCATCAAAATCCTAGAGGAGAACATAGGCAGTAACCTCTTTGACAATGGCGACAGCAACTTCTTTCAAGACAAGTCTCTATAGGCAAGGGAAACAAAAGCAAAATGAACTTTTGGGACTTTATCAAGATAAAAACCTTTTGCACAGCAAAGGAAACAGTCAACAAAACAAAGAGGCAACGCACAGAATGGGAGAAGATATTTGCAAATGACACTACAGATAAAGGGCTGGTATCCAAGGTCTATAAAGAACTTATCAAACTCAACACTCCAAAAAGACAGTTAAATAGATACTGAATCTATGGCTGTAATGGGAACATTTATCAATTTTTACAATAAAAGGGTTTGCATTTTAAATGATCATACAAACAAAGAACATAAAATTTGGATGCTCACAAGAGTAGGAGCAGAATTAAGACACAGAGATCCCCAGAGTACCAGGGATCTTGAGGAGCCATACATTTAGTGAAGGAGCAGACAAGTGCAACTGATTTCTGTGCATTGATTTTATATCCCATTGCATGGCTGAATTCTTGAATGAGTTGTACAATTTTGGGGTGGAGTCTTTTGGATTTTCCACATAAAGTATCATGTCATCTATGGAGTGAGAGTTTGACTTCTTCTTTGCCAATTTGAATGCCTTTTATTTCTTTTTGTTGTCTCATCGCTGAGGCCAGGACCTCCAGTATTATGTTGAACACAGTGGTGAGAGTGGATATCCCTATTGTGTTTCTGACCTTAGGGGAACAGCTCTCAGTTTTTCCCCATTGAGAATGATATTTGCTATGGGCTTTTTGCATATGGCTTTTATGATATTGAGGTATGTTCCCTCTATTACTGTGGAGAATTTTAATCAAGAAAGGATGCTGTATTTTCTCAAATGCTTGTTCTGCATCAATTAAGAGGATCATGGAGAAAGGGGAACCCTCTTACACTCTTGGTGGGAATGCAAGCTGGTACAGCCACTTTGGAAAATGGCATGGAGTTTCCTCATGAAGCTAAAAATAGAACTACCCTACAACCCAGCAATTGCACTACTAAGTATTTACTCCAAAGCTACAAATGTAGTGATCTGAAGGAATATTTGCACCCCAATGTTTATAGCAGCAATGTCCACAATAGCCAAACTGTGGAAGGAGCATAGATATCCTTCGATACATGAATAGATAAAGATGTGTGTGTGTGTGTGTGTGTGCGTGTGTGTATAATGGAATATTACCCAGCCAGCAGAAAGGAGGAAATCTTACCATTTACATTGACATAGATGGAACTGGAGGGTATTATGCTGAGCAAAATAAGTCCATCAGAGAAAGACAATTATCATATAGTTTCACTCATACGAGGAATATAAGAAATATGCAGAGGATCATAGGGGAGGGAAGGGAAAACTGGAATGGGAAGAAATCAGAGAGGAAGACAAACCATGAGAGACTCTTAACTATGGGAAACAAACTGAGGGTTGCTGGAGGGGCGGTGGGTAGGGGGATGGGGTAACTGGGTGATGAACATTAAGGAGGGGACTGATGTGATGGGTACTGGGTGTTATATGCAGTTGAAGAATTACTGAACTCTACATCTGAAACTAATGATGTTCTATCTGTTGGCTAATTGAATTTAAATAAATAAATAAGTTAAAGAAACAAAAAAATTGAATTAAAAATACATGAAAAGAGAGCATTAACCTATCAGGTTTAATTGAATAAAACAAAACTAAGCCTTATGGAAAAATTTAAAAGTATAGTGACTGACTTAAAAAAAAATAACAGATTACACAAGATTAACACAGCTGAGTTGAAAATTGGTAAAATGAAGCTGAAGTTGCAGAGCTTAATCCCAAAGCAGTCCAATTCGACAGAGAATAGAATGTAAAATACAGGTGAAAAATAAAGGTAATTGAATAAGAAAGGCCCAATATACACCAAACTGGATTTGCATAAAAATATAGAAAATGGTGGAGGGGAGGGAATATTCAAAGGGATCATGTCCGGATTATCTTAAGATTCAAAAAGCTGAATTAATTATAAACAGAATAACTTTTCAAAAAAAAAATCTATACACATTTACTAACACTCCAACATCCCAAAGACAAAAAGAATAACCACATACTTCTCAACGGCAACAATAGATACCAGAAAGTTGTGGAAATATATATAATATATATATTATATATAATACATACTATATATATACCGCTTCTCAGCCTTTTGGCTAAGATCAAGTGTAGTATCTGTACTTAGCAGTTTAATACATACTATATATAATATGTATTATATATAACATATATAATATTTATTATTCAGTTAAAACATGTAAAAAATACTTGCTGATATTCAAATTTTACCCAGCTAAATTGTCACTAATAAAACCCTGTTTGATTCCATACAAATTTTAGGATTATTTGTTCCATTTCTTTGAAAAAAGTGGATGGTATTTTGATAGGGATTGCATTAAGTGTGTAGATTGCTCTAGGTAGCATAGACATTTTCACAATATTTCTTCTTCCAATTTATGAGCATTGAACAATTTTCCATTTCTTTGTGTCTTCCTCAGTTTCTTTCATGAGTATTCTATAGTTTTCTGAGTACAGATTCTTTGCCTCTTTGGTTAGATTTATTCCTAGGTATCTTATGGTTTTGGGTGTAATTGTAAATGGGATCGACTCCTTAATTTCTCTTTTTTCCTGTCTTGTTGGTGTATAGAAATGCAACTGATTTCTGTGCAGAAAAGACCCTGAATAGCCAGAGCAATGTTGAAAAAGAAAAGCAAAGCTGGTGGCTCACAATTCCGGACTTCAAGCTCTATTACAAAGCTGCAATCATCAAGACAATATGGTACTGGCACAAAAACAGACACATAGATCATTGGAACAGAATAGACAGCCCAGAAATGGACCCTCAACTCTATGGTCAACTAGTCTTCGGCAACACAGGAAAGAATGTCGAATGGAAAAAAGACAGTCTCTTCAACAAATGGTGTTGGGAAAATTGGACAGCCACGTGCAGAAGAATGAGACTGGACCATTTCCTTACACCACACACAAAAATAGACTCCAAATGGTTGAAAGACCTCAATGTGAGACAGGAGTCCATCAAAATCCTAAAGGAGAGCACAGGCAACAACCTCTTCGACCTCAGCTGCAGCAACTTCTTCCTAGAAACATCGCCAAAGGCAAGGGAAGCAAGGGTAAAAATGAACTATTGGGACTTCATCAAGATAAGAAGCTTTTGCACAGCAAAGGAAACAGTCAAGAAAACCAAAAGACAACCGACAGAATGGGAGAAGATATTTGCAAATGATATATCAGATAAAGGGCTAGTATCCAAAATCTGTAAAGAACTTATCAAACTCAACACCCAAAGAACAAATAATCCAATCAAGAAATGGGTAGAAGACATGAACAGACATTTCTCCAAAGAAGACATCCAAATGGCCAACAGACACATGAAAAAGTGCTCAACATCACGCAGCATTAGGGAAACCCAAATCAAAACCTCAATGAGATACCACCTCACACCAATGAGAATGGCTAAAATTAACAAGTCAGGAAACAACACATGTTGGAGAGGATGCGGATAAAGGGGAACCCTCCTACACTGTGGGTGGGAATGGAAGCTGTTGTAGCCACTCTGGAAAACAGTATAGAGGTTCCCTATGACCTCTATAGGTTGAAAATGGAGCCACCCTATGACCCTGCAATTGCATTACTGGGTATTTACCCCAAAAATACAAATGTAGTGATCCGAAGGGGCATATGCACCCCAATGTTTATAGCAGCAATGTCCACAATAGCCAAACTATGGAAAGAGCCTAGATGTCCATCAACAAATGAATGGAAAAAGAAGATGTGGTGTATATATATATATGTATACATATATATATATATACAATGGAATATTATGCAGTGATCAAAAATATGAAATCTTGCCATTTGCAATGATGTGGATGGAACTAGAGGGTGTTATGCTAAGTGAAATAAGTCAATCAGAGAAAGACAAGTATCATATGATCTCACTGATATGAGGAATTTGAGAAACAAGACAGAGAGTCACAGGGGAAGGGAGGGAAAAATGAAACAAGACGAAACCAGAGAGGGAGACAAACCATAAGAGACTCTTAATCTCAGGAAACAAACTGAGGGTTGCTGGAGTGGAAGGGAGTGGGAGGGATGGGGTGGCTGGGTGATAGACACTGGGGAGGGTATGTTTTATGGTGAGCACTGTGAATTGTGTAACACTGACGAATCACAAACCTGTACCCCTGAAACAAATAATACATTATATGTTAATAGTTAAAATTTAAAAAAATAAAATAAAATGTACTTAGAATTTAAGAAACCTGCTTGAACTAATAAAATAAATACATATTTTTAAGAGCACTAAAGAGTTAAGGAGGAAAAATCAAAATCTAAGAGAAGGTAAAGAACAGAGAGAAATCCCCAGGATTTAAAGCTGCTTCTGCTCTGAGGACTTTGCTAATCCTGAAAAATATCAGTATGAAATGGGGCAAAAATTTGGCAATTTCCTGACACGAGAATATAAAAATTAAAGTCTAAGACCCACTAAAAACAGAGTCTGATAATCCTCCTCCCATACACACATTATGAAGTGGAACCTTGGGCTCTACTCTCAAGGTGTGGTTGAACCGAAATGCATCGGTATGTTAAGTGGTAACTCTTACTTAGATCGGCAAAGACCTTATTTCTAAGTAAGGTCACATTCACAGGTACCTGAGGTATTAGAATTTCAACATATCCCTGGGAACATATTTCAACCCATAACATGTATATTTTTTATTCCTCACCAGGAAATGTTAACTATGGTTGTTGCCTGTAATAATATATAGCTCATTAGGTTGTTATGAGAGTTAAATGAAATATCAGATAATAAGAATAATATGACACATTAAGAACTCTGCAGATTTATTATTATTACTAGTGTTATCCTTAGTGTAACTTTATGTAAAGTTTTGGTCTCCCTCTCTAAGGTAGAAGAAACCATTCTTTGATGTACATATTTTGAATGTGTGGTGTTTTCTACAAAGCAGGGTCAAAATGTTTGTTAAAAGAAAAAGTAAAAGTAATTTTAACCTTGCAATGACTCTCTTTCAGAAAGTTCGTGATCCCCATATTTCAGATGAGAAAACTGTGGACTTGGGAAAATTGTACAAGGAGAAGCAACCAAGCAGTGGTAGAACAAGAGTTCAAATATAAGGATGTTTGACCCGACAGTGAAGATAGATTAATCATTTCTAATTAACTCTGAGAACAAGGACATTTTGTTTAGAATAAACTCTATGCTCTAGCAACATTCTTTCACTGAACAATAATTCATTCATTAAATAATTTTCTTCATTAAGTGTGTCTATCAAATTTATTTGATGCTGACAAGGAACTTGGCACTTTGCCCAGGACTTCCAGGTAGCAAGGCTGAGGTGGGGGCAGGAGAGTAATTAGTGTATAGAAGGAACAAGATTATATTCCACCCATATTCCTGCCCTGATATCTCCCCACCAGCAGGTGTGGGTAGGAAACTGTGAGAACCAGACTCACACTTGCTCCCCTCTCTCCAAAATTTCTGTGCCCAAAGCCCAAAAGATCCTACATTTAGCTTGAGAATCCCTACATAAGACACATCTGGGAAGGTCCACAGAAGTGGTGATTTTCGAAGTCCTTCTGTGCATCAATACAGAGTGGTGGCTGCACTAGTGGCAGTTCCCACTTATTCCCAAGGAAACAATGCCAGGTGTTGCTGTGTGGAAGGTGAAGATTGTTAGCAGTTGAACTTTCTGCAACCACACTTAGGTGACAGTTTAGACCAAGAACAGCCATGAAGGTAAAATCTTGGACATGAGACCACATGTGTGTAAACAGGGTCCCTCCCAGGGATTTGCTTGGGTTCAGACCACTGATGCTCCCACTGCAGGAGAGGGGCTCACAGGGAAAGTGCTCCTTGGCCCCCAGTTGCCCATGGTCCATGCTCCCCTGAAGTCTATGCTCCTTTGATGGCTGGGGGTGTTCCTCTGTCACCTCTTCCACAGAGTTATAGGGCTGAGAAGAGTTTAGTCAGTTCTTCCCCTAAGGTGCATCTGTATAAATTTTCTGGCAGAAGATTCTCATCACACAGTTTCCTTACCCTTCTTTTCCCAGGATTTCTTTATTTAGACTTCCCAAGAGCCTTTGACCTCTACTGCCCTTATTTTATTGACAGTCAAGCCTTTTACAGTATATTCTCTTGGAAATAGACCATTGGGCCTCAGGGACCTAGTGCTTACCAAGGGCACCAGCTCCTGTGAGCAATGGGGAGAAGGGCCATTGTGGAGGCAGAGTTCATAAAATCAGCCTCCAAAGCCCTTGCAGCGGCCAGTTTAGTGTTTTCTCCAGCAGCCAGAAACAGTAGCAGTGCAGGCTTCTGAAGCTGGTGAGTCTCAAGCTGTACCAAGCAGGACGATTGTGTGGAAGGAGATTATGAGGAGAGGAGGGGAGTCCAGGAGCTTAGTCTGTAAAGCAAAAGGAACTCTTTCAATAGGGCCTGGTGTCCATGCTGACCCTGCCAAAATGCTTAGATCTGGCATAAGGCTGAGTGGCAAGAACTGACCTAATGCTCTTATTTCATCAGAGATGAGGCTGAGTCATTTTGTGTCCATTCAGGGTTTCCAAACTTCCATAGACTCAAAGACCCCACTCATATCAAGGCTGGGAGACCAAGATCCTGTGCCTGGCTGGGTCAGAATCTTCCTTTCTGTGCTAGTCTAAGTTCATCTATGGGCCAAGGTGATCCGTCCGTTTTCTCATCTGGGCTTGGGTCTTCTGTTGTAATTTTGTTTATTCAAGTCTTATCTGATCTTTCCAGACTGTCAATATATCATTGCCAGAGACCATGTTTGTTCAATAGCACTTAGAACAAGGGTCACTCCTTTGTAAATGTCAGTCCGCCAGTACAAATGAATGGAACTGGATATTGAATATCAGAGCAATGCCCCTGATGGCCAACAAGTCCTCATTTCTCAGATTAGGAAGCCTCAGCTTCACTGAGGAGGATACAGAAAGAGAGGAGGAATGGTCCCAGCTCTTAAGGAATTTACTAAAAGAGAGATGAAAGTATATTACCACCTGGGAGAAAATATCAGTGTTATAGGAGGTCTGTGTCAGTTAAAAGGTCCTTGGTGACATTTTGGACTCTGATCTCTCTGCCTGCTCATCCTCTTACACTAAATCTTGTAGGTCTCCCCACACCTGCGATACATCCTTCTCTCTGCCTGTGTGGCCTTCCTTTAGATCTTCGTCACTTTTCCTTTGGACTTCTCAGGACTCTTCGGAAGCCTCCCTCCCTTCTGTGTGATTCTCTGTGTCCCATCTACAGCACATCAATTCCCTGTCTCAAATCCTCTGTGCTTCCTTACAGTGTACATGGTCATGCCTACTCTCAGGTAGACCTCACATGGCCACGCCTTCACACCTTATCCATGTCTCCTGACACTCTGCTCTCCTGCCTGCTTCTTCCAAAGAACTTAGGATCTACCAGCCCCTAGCACCTTTTTACCAATCGTGCTGAACATCCACATAGATGTTTCTTCTCTTGCCATTGCCTACAAAGAGGGTCCTCCTCTCCCAGGTGAATGTGGCCTCATTTATGTACCCTTCTCTGATGCTCTCAGCTCATAGTGTCTCTTGGCCTAACAGGACCTCAGGAAATCATAGCCCTTTTTTCTCCCCACAATAACATCTGAAGTCAAATGTCATTTATTGATTTCACAAATGAGGAACATATGTATCATAGAGTTTAAATGGCTCTTGGGGTCCTTTAATGGGTATAAGAGCCAGGCTTCATTTCTGTCTGAAACCAACTTTTCAACCATATCACATTGTTTTGTTCATCTGTGTATTTGTCTCATTCCCACTGTTTGTAAGACCATCTTTATTACCACAACTATACTGTCTTATAAGTATTTGTAAGTCAATTTTCCTCTATTAATGAGGATACCAGTTTTAGCTTAATGCATTTGTATGCCTAACATTAAGACCAGGTACAGGGAAGGCACTGACTATTTTCTTGCTTATTCAAGTAGATCAGGTCATGCAAAGGATACAGAACTGGAGATTTATGGAAAGGAGAGGTCTTTTCTTAAAAAAAAAAAGTGGGTATGTTTTCTATCTTCTTATTTCTCTATTTTATACTGAGGGTCATTTTCCTATCACATTTGTAAAAATGCATGAAAGAACTGTCCCTACATCACTTTTAACCCCTGGATCTTTGGTTTGTCTTGAAAACCTACAAAGGTAGAAAGGGGTGTGTGTATGAGTGTGTGTGTGTGTGTGTGTGTGTATGTGTGTTTGTGTGTGTGTGTTAATAATCTATATTTGGAAAATCTGGTATATTCAAAATGAAAATCCTTGGATCAAATCAATACCTTCATTTATCTTCTCTGGCAGTAGGCTCATACCTTCTCATGCACACTTCACTCTCCTAGAGGAGACTTGCCAGTGGCACAGGTGAGCAGGATCAGTAATCCCAACTATATTAATTATTTGCCTCCTGGGCTCCTTCTCTTAGTCTGCCATGACTCCCCAGCTCTCTTCTGCTTCTGCGGCTGTGACAGTTCTTACTGTCATCCTTCTTAGTACTTGACCACTCAGCCCTTCGTTTAGCAGTGAGGGGGAAAAGACAGTACCAAAACAAAACAAACAAAACAAAAAACAAGCACACAAAAACCTGGAAACTCATCAAAGCAGATGAGTTTATAGAACATAGATTCCACATGCTAGGATAATTGAATCTGAGCCATAAGGAATCACAGACAATTCTGCTTACCAGGTAAAAAATTCCTAGATATGTTTATATGCCTAAAACTGACTTATTGGTTAGCTTCCATTCTACATTTGGTGAACCTCAACTATTTTGAATACTTTTCTTAAAGGCACCTAGCTCTATTTCTTAAAGATGTCTCTCAGAGTTATGGTTTCATCAGTATCTTTTTTTAAATTAATTTTTTATTGAGTATATTAGACACACAATGTTACATTCATTGCAGGTGTAAAACATAGTGTATCCACAAGTTTAAATATTAGGCTATGTTCAGTGCCTCTTTACCTTATTTCTTTTTTTTTATGTTATGTTAATCACCATATGTTACATCATTAGTTTTTGATGTAGTGATCCATGATTCATTGTTTGCGTATAACACCCAGGGCTCCATTCAATACATGCCCTCTTTAATACCCATCACCAGGTTAACTTATCCCCACACACCCCTCCACTCTGAATCCTCGATTTGTTTCTCAGAGTCCATAGTCTCCCATAGTTCATCTCCCCCTCCGATTATCCCCCCTTCATTTTTCAATTCCTACCAACTTCTTTTCTTTAACACATAATGTATTTATTTGTTTCAGAGGTACAGGTCTGTGATTCAGCAGTCTTACACAATTCACAGTGCTCACCATAGCACATACCCTCCCCAATGTCTATCACCCAGCCACCCCATCCCTCCCACCCCCCACCACTCCAACAACCCTCAGTTTGTTTCCCGAGATTAAGAATTCCTCATATCAGTGAGATCATATGATATATGTCTTTCTCTGATTGACTTATTTCGTTCAGCATAATACCCTGCAGTTCCATCCATATTGTGCAAATGGCACGATTTCATTCCTTTTGATGACTGCATAATATTCCATTGTGTATATATATACCATCTTCTTTATCCATTCATCTGTCAATGGACATCTTGGCTCTTTCCATAGTTTGGCTATTGTGGACATTGCTGCTATAAACATTGGGGTGCATGTACACCTTCGGATCACTACAATTGTATCTTTGGGGTAAATACCCAGTAGTGTAATTTCTAAGTCATTCAGTATCTCTATTTTTAACTTTTTGAGGAATCTCCATACTATTTTCCAGAGTGGATGCACCAGCTTGCATTCCCACCAATAGTGTAGGAGGGTTCCCTTTTCTCCGCATCCCCGCAAACATCTGTCATTTCCTGACTTGTTAATTTTAGCCATTCTCACTGATGTGAGGTGGTATCTCATTGAAGTGTTGATTTGCATTTCCCTGATGCCAAGCGATGTTGAACACTTTTTCATGTGTCTGTTGGCCATTTGGAGGTCTTCTTTACAAAAATGTCTGTTCATGCCTTCTGCCCATTTCTTGATTGGATTATTTGTTCTTTGGGTGTTGAGTTTGATAAGTTCTTTATAGATTTTGGATACTAGCCCTTTATCTGATATGTCATTTGCAAATATCTTCTCCCATTCTGTCTGTTGTTTTTTGGTTTTGTTGACTCTTTCTTTTGCTGTGCAAAAGCTTTTTATCTTGATGAAGTCCCAATAGTTCATTTTGCTCTTGTTTCCCTTGTCTTTGGCGAGGTTTCTAGGAAGATGTTGCTACAGCTGAGGTCGAAGAAGTTGTTGCCTGTGTTCTCCTTTAGAATTTTGATGGACTCCTGTCTCACATTAAGGTCTTTCAAACCATTTTGAGTCTATTTTTGTGTGTGGTGTAAGGAAATGGTCCAATTTCATTCTGCTGCATGTGGCTGTCCAATTTTCCCAACACCATTTGTTGAAGAGACTGTCTTTTTCCCATTGGACATTCTTTCCTGCTTTGTCAAAGACTAGTTGACCATAGAGTTGAGGGTCCATTTCTGGGCTCTCTATTCTGTTCCATTGATCTATGTATCTGTTTTTCTGCCAGTACCATACTGTCTTGATGATTACAGCTTTGTAATAGAGCTTAAAGTCTGGAATTGAGAGCCACCAGCTCTGCTTTGCTTGTTCAACATTCCTCTGCCTATTCGGGGTCTTTTCTGATTCAATACAAATTTTAGGATTATTTGTTCCTTTACTTTGAAAAAAGGGATGGTATTTTGATAAGGATTGCACTAAATGTGTAAATTGCTCTAGATAGCATTGACATCTTCACAATATTTGTTCTTCCAATCCATGAGCATGAACGTTTTTCTATTTCTTTGTGTCTTCCTCAATTTCTTTCATGAGTATTTTATAGTTTTCTGAGTACAGATCCTTTGCCTCTTTGGTTCGATTTATTCCTAGGTTCTAATGGTTTTGGGTGCAATTGCAAATGGGATCAACTCCTTAATTTCTCTTTCTTCTGCCTTGTTGTTGGTGTATAGGAATGCCACTGATTTCTGTGCACTGGTTTTATATCCTGACACTTTACTGAATTCCTGTATGAGTTCTAGCAGTTTTGGGGTGGAGTCTTTTGGGTTTTCCACATAAAGTGTCATATCATCTGTAAAAACTGAGAGTTTGACTTCTTCTTTGCTGATTCAGATGGATTTTATTTCTTTTTGTTGTCTGATTGCTGTGGCTAGGACTTCTAGCACTATATTGAATAGCAGTGGTGATAGTGGACATCCCTGCTGTGTTCCTGACCTTAGGGGGAATGCTTTCAGTTTTTCCCCATTGAGAATGATATTCGCTGTAGGTTTTTCATAGATGGCTTTTATGATATTGAGGTATGTACCCTCTATGCCTATACTCTGAAGAGTTTTGATCAAGAAAGGATGCTGTACTTTGTCAAATGCTTTTTCTGCATCTATTGAGAGGATCATATGGTTCTTGTTCTTTCTTATATTAATGGATTATATCAATTTGATTGATTTGCGGATGTTGAACCAACCTTGCAGCCCAGGGATAAATCCCACTTTGTCGTGGTGAATAATCCTTTTAAAGTACTGTTGGATCCTATTGGCTAGTATTTTGGTGAGAATATTTGCATCCATGTTCATCAAGGATATTGGTCTGTCATTCTCCTTTTCAGTGGGGTCTTTGGTTTGGGAATCAAGGTAATGGTGGCCTCATAAAATGAGTTTGGAAGTTTTCCTTCCATTTCTATTTTTTGGAACAATTTCAGGAGAATAGGTATTAATTCTTCTTTAAATGTTTGGTAGACTTGCCCTGGGAAGCCATCTGGCCCTGGGCTCATGTTTCCTGGGAGATTTTTGATGACTGCTTCAATTTCCTTAGTGGTTATCGGTCTGTTCAGGTTTTCTATTTCTTCCTGGTTCAGTTTTGGTAGTTGATACATCTCTAGGAATGAATCCATTTCTTCCAGATTATCGAATTTGCTGGCATAGAGTTGCTCATAATATGTTCTTATAATTGTTTTTATTTCTTTGGTGTTGGTTGTGATCTCTCCTCTTTCATTCATGATTTTATTTATTTGGGTCCTTTCTCTTTTCTTTTTGATAAGTCTGGCCAGGGGTTTATCAATCTTGTTAATTCTTTCAAAGAACCAGCTCCTAGTTTCATTGATCTGTTCTACTGTTCTTTTCGTTTCTATTTCATTGATTTCTGCCCTGATCTTTATTATTTCTCTTCTCCTGCTGGGTTTAGGCTTTATTTGCTGTTCTTTCTCCAGCTTCTTTAGGTGTAGAGTTAGGTTGTGTATTTGACCCCTTTCTTGTTTCTTGAGAAAGGCTTGTATTGCTATATACTTTCCTCTTAGGACTGCCTTTGCTGCATCCCAAAGATTTTGGACAGTTGTGTTTTCATTTTCATTGGTTTCCATGAATTTTTTTAATTCTTCTTTAATTTCCTGGTTGACCCATTCATTCTTTAGTAGGATGCTCTTTAGCCTCCATGTATTTGAGTTTGTTCTGACTTTCCTCTTGTGATTGAGTTTCAGTTTCAAAGCTCTGTGGTCTGAAAATATGCAGGGAATGATCCAATCTTTTGGTACTGGTTGAGACCTGATTTGTGACCTAGGATGTGATCTATTTTGGAGAACGTTCCATGGGCACTAGACAGGAATGCATATTCTGTTGCTTTGGGAATGGAATGTTCTGATTATATCTGTGAAGTCCATTTGGTCCAGTGTGTCATTTAAAGTCTTTACTTCCTTGTTGATCTTTTGCTTAGATGATCTGTCCATTTCAGTGATGGGGTTGTTAAAGTTCCCCACTATTATTGTATTGTTGTTGATGTGTTTCTTTGCTTTTGTTATTAATTGATTTATAAAATTGTCTGATCCCATGTTAGGGGCATAGATATTTACAATGGTTAGATCTTCCTGTTGGATAGACACTTTAAGTATGATGTAGTGTCCTTCCTCATCTCTTATTATAGTCTTTGGTTTAAAATCTAATTTGTCTGATACAAGGATTGCCACCCCAGCTTTCTTTTGGTGTCCATTAGCATGGTAGATGGTTTTCCACCCCCTCGCTTTCAATGTGGGGGTGTCTTTGGGCCTAAAATGAGTCTCTTGCAGACAGTATATCCATGGGTCTTGTTTTTTTAATCCATTCTGATAGCCTGTGTCTTTTGATTAGGGCATTTAGCCCATTTACATTCAGGATAACTATTGAAAGATATGAATTTAGTGCCATTGTATTGCCTGTAAGGTGACTGTTATTGTATATTGTCTGTGTTCCTTCCTGGTCTATGTTACTTTTAGGATCTCTCTTTGCTTAGAGGACCCCTTTCAATATTTCTTGTACGGCTGGTTTCATGTTTGCAAATTCCTTTAGTTTTTGTTTGTCCTGGAAGTTTTTTATCTCTCCTTCTATTTTAAATGACAGCCTAGCTGGATATAGTAGTCTTGGCTGCACATTTTTCTCATTTAGTGTTCTGAATATATCATGCCTATCCTTTCTGGCCTGCCAGGTCTCTGTGGATAGGTCTGTTGCCAATCTAATGCTTCTACCCTGGTAGGTTAGAGATCTCTTTACCGAACCACTTTCAGGATTTTCTCTTTGTCTCTGAGACTCATGAGTCTTAGACTCATGAGTCTATTAGATGTCGGGGTGTTGACCTATTTTTAGTGATTTTGAAGAGTGCTCTCTGAAAACACATTGCATTTTCATAGGAATGCTTTTTTAAGGTTCTCTTGCATTATTATCATTATAATGCAATGGTAAAAGCCATGATAAGTTAACATCAATCCATTTGAAAGTATGGTTTGGGAAGGCTTATTTAAAAATTATGTGCAGGAAGCCTATCAGAACTTCTGAGTGAGCTTATTGGACCCTTGGAAGGCACTGAGTTCCATGTGTACATGAATGTGAAAATGGATAGATGGATATAACACGCCTACACCCAGGAGACTAACTGCCTACAAACACACAGTCAATGTGGGACTGGATTAACAGATCTCCTTACTTTTAGGGAGAAAGAAAATCATTTCCTTCTCACACCTGCTTGCCTGTCTGTCCCAGGAGGGCATCTTAGGCCCAAGGAGTAGGGATGGAGAAGTTCCCAGAGGGCAAAGTCCCTGAGGCTCTGGAGTTATAACTACATCAGATATTTCAGGAACTAGCCAGAACTCCAATATCAGTGGGGCCTGCCCCCGGCTCACATCCTCTGTAGGTGAGTCTGGTTAGAGGGTGCCTGAGAGGCAGCTATACCAAGATTAGCCAGAACATGGGGTAGACTTTCCTCTTCAGTCCAGGTATGTGCTCTCTTCCATTCCTGTCAGTATGGCTGAAATAGTCTGAAAATGGGGTAGTAGAGACTGCATCCTATCTCAGGTCAGGAGGCACATGTGAGAATCTGTGCTCTGAGGCCTTCCCTTTTGCCATCATTTTGCCTTTTAGGATCTTTTGCTGGATGGTTCCAGAGAAGCATTGCCTAGCTCTGATTGCAATCCAAGATTGAAACGGGAGGGGAAGAAGGACATATATGGTCTCAGATGCTCTACTTCTAGGGCTGAGTAGGTTGTTCAATGTTTGTTGGATTGCCATTTCTTCCATTTGGCTGTACCCTCCAAAGTTCATTTCAAGATTTTCCCTCCTTCCATGCAATGAATTCCTAATTCCTCCCAAGAATACTCTGAAATGGAAGAAGAGAAGATTCTTGGACATGGTGTGATTTGGGGCTCTGACTTGTAAGAATTAAATGTCAGAATTTTGCAGAGTAGGATCAGAGGATGCAATGAGCAAGATCAAAAGACAAAATGTAAGTGATCAAAGTTGTGATTAGAAGGAGTATTTCAAATTTAGGGGTATGAGGTTGTACATGCTGAGGGTCATTGTGGCAAGGTCTGGGCTAAGCAGATGATATTAGTTATATCTCAAATATACAAGTGAATGTATCCAACAAGAAAAATTGAAAGAAAGGAAGAGTTTAATGAACATAGTGCCCAAGACAAGAGAAGGTCCCTTGGTCACCAACTCAAGACTGGATATTATTTTTCTATGGGTTTTTATCTTCATGACTTCCAGCATGTGCAGCATCTCCCAGTCTTTGTGAGTCACTCCACAAAAGCAAAGCATAATCACTAGACAAGAGAGCCTGGATCATTATATTGAAAACAGAAAGGGAAAGAGAAAGGGGATGAAAGAACTTTAAAGGTAGACTTCATCATTCTCACACTATTGCAATGAATATAATCAATATTCAACTTGTCAATGACATGTATGGCTCCCACATACCTACGTGCATTTGCACATTCTACTTATACGTTGTTACTTCCCTGAGTTAAGAATCCTACATATATGAAGATTTATTGGCAATTATTTGGCAGGATCCCTTCCCACCAAATTAAAATGACTTTTTAGAGAAAATGAAAATTAACTAATGTTAAAGCCAGGGTATAATATTTTTAATCTTTAAAGCCAGCTATAGCTGAAAACTCAGAACCGTGATGTCACGGAGAACTAGGAACATATACCTGAGTTCCTACTTTGTGCCAGACTTTGCTACTTATTTCTGCATGTTATTATAGTTAAATTGTAATGTGTGAGTCTAGGTAGTCATTAAAGAACAAAATACAAAAATGAAGAAACAAATTTAGAAGTACAAATTTTGAAGTACAAATTTAGAGACTCACCTGTCACAAAGTAGTTTTCTAAGTAATTTTCTCCTTCTCTTTAGTTGCTGCAAAGACATAACAGTTCTCTTAAAAATAGAACTTAAACAAATCAAAAATGTATAAATGAACCATATTACCTCACTCCTCTATACTGCTTAGTGATAGTAATACCTGAGCAGGATGGCACAAAGGGTGAACACGAAAATTCACATGGCTCTAGATGACCTCCTAGGACTCATGGGTTTCACCCAAGTGAAGCAAATTCTTCTACATTCATGTGTCTTGAGTCAGTAGCTAATTTTTACCTTACTTTTACAGATCATTAAAACTATAGAAATATATGACAAAAGATGACAGTACACCCAAATGGCAACATCTCCATTGAGGTTTCAGACTTCATCCTGAATTGTTTTGTCAGGTCCTCCAGCTGGCAGCTTTCTTTCTCCCTGCCCCTTAGCCTCCTCTTCCTTCTGGCCATGGGGGCAAATGGTATTCTTCTGATCACCATCCGGATGGAGGCCTCTCTGCATGAGCCCATGTACTACCTGCTCAGCATCCTCTCCCTACTGGACATCGTGCTCTGCCTCACTGTCATTCCCAAGGTCCTAGCCATCTTTTGGTTTGACCTCAAGTCCATCAGCTTCTATGCCTGCTTCCTTCAGATGTACATCATGAATTGCTTCCTTGCCATGGAGTCCTGCACATTCATGGTCATGGCCTATGACCGCTATGTAGCCATCTGCCACCCACTGAGGTACCCATCCATCATCACTGACCAATTTGTAGCCAAGGCTGCCATTTTTATTTTGGCCAGGAATATTATTTCTACAGTGCCTATCCCCATTCTATCATCCCGGCTCCAATACTGTGGGAGAAATGTCATTGAGAACTGCATCTGTGCCAATATGTCTGTCTCCAGGCTCTCCTGTGATGATGTCACCATCAATCGCCTCTACCAGTTTACTGGAGGCTGGACACTGCTAGGATCTGATCTCATCCTCATCTTCCTCTCCTACAGCCTCATCCTTCGAGCTGTGCTGAGACTCAGGGCAGAGGGTGCTGTGGCCAAGGCCCTGAGCACATGTGGCTCCCACTTCATCCTTATCCTCTTCTTCAGCACCATCCTTCTGGTCTTTGTGCTCACTCATGTGGTGAAGAAGAAGGTTTCCCCTGATGTGCCAGTCTTGCTCAATGTTCTCCACCATGTCATCCCTGCAGCCCTCAACCCCATTGTTTATGGAGTGCGAACTCAGGAGATCAAGCAAGGAATCCAGAGATTATTGAATAGGGGGTGGTAGTGAGGACAACTGGATCTCTGCATCCCTAATATAGGATGAGTTTTGAATCAACAATGGGTGAGTGGGCAGAAATTCATATCTATGAGTTACAATCTCAAAATGGGTAAATTGGATATTGTTTCTTCCTAAATAAACTTAAGTGTCATAATTTCCCTTTCATTTCTCCTTTAACAATATCTTTAACCTCTTTTGCTTTTCCCATACATATTCTCCTGTTTTGACAAAATACTGGGGTTCCTTCAAGTAGGTTCTTTATAAAGTGAGAAATTTATGTTCCTAAATATATAGCTGCTAATATGTCATGAATTTACATTAGTGAATATACAAGTATGGATACTTTGGGGTAAAGTTGTATAATATAATGCATTCTCATTCTTATTTCCATGGAAGGGAACATATTGGAGACAAAGAATAGCAGTGAAATTTCAGTCCTGAATGATGGAATGTTGCTACTGGTCTGTAACTGGGTCTGCAATTGGGTGGACATTAGGAAATGGGCATGAGAAGAGGAGAGGGTTTTTGTGTAGATTTCTCATTTGTGCAACAATTAGCAATGAGTTTAACTAGATTCAAGAGACTCCTAAGTTCTCACCAATGGGTTTGTGCTTTGGACATTTATCTTTGGATCCAGGCTTCCATAGTTTATGGTATGCACACATAGCTCTGCTAATGAGTTAAAGATTGTTTATGGATTGTAATATATGATTTAGTAATAATAACTAAAATATGGAAAACATAACCCCTGAACATTGTTTTCATATTAATTGGACCATTTCTAAGCACACTTTGTGTCCTAGGAATTCTGTTAGCTATTAAGACACAAGAATAGAATATTGTTGCTGTTAGGAACCCAAAGTTTGATTAGGGGTAATACAAATATGAGAGTGAGAAATGGAATAAGGTACTTATAGGGAGTAATGTACCTGATAATATAAGAAACCACTAGATACAGAGTTAAATGTCTGAACTGTAAGCGTTGCACAATTACCACAAAAAACGTTGTTTCTAGGGAACAAATGAGGTGTTCTCATTGTGTGTCATATTACTCATCTGCTACACCTCAGAACAGGGAATAACTTGTTTTAGAAGATTCTTTCTAAATATAAGATTTTGTGCTTCAATAACAACTTATAAGTGTGTTTCCTTGTTTGACCATGGAAGGAAAATCTCTCAACAGTCCAATACTAATAGTCTCACTAAAATCTGGGTCTTACACCCTTCACTGATTCATCCTTGAACTAATTAAGCTTTCATTCAGCAAAACTCTGTCTCTTTCTTTGTCCTCTCTATCTCACAGTGAAGAACAATAACTTGGTATTTCATTCCTCTGCTCCTGGATATCACTGTGAGCTACATTTGAGTAATAAACATATACTCATATAATTAAGAAGCAATAGCTAAAGCACATAATCAGCATTTGAACTGGGAATAATATATTTCTCAAAAGTAAAAACAGAATGTCCAGATCCAATTAGGCTCATACCATAGATGCCCTTTTTCTTTGGTACCTCAAAAAGAATTCCCCAAAATCTCATTCTCTCACACATTTCAACATAAGAAAAAATGACTTGGTTTAAAGTGTGCGTAATAGCAACAGGAAGGTCTTATAAATATGAAGATATAATATGCTAAGGTAAATTTAAGCTACAATCTCTTAGGGAATATTAAAAGTCTACCAGTTTTAACACTATCATATATTAACATCTACTCATCAAGAGACTAAAAACCTTCAGGACTAATCTCTACCACGGTCACATTGTACAACAAACCCAGATCTCCCCAGTTAGCTGTTAGAAAACTTAAACATGGAATGCACAGAAAGGGCTACATCAGGATTTAAAGCATGTATCACCCAAGACTGAGAAAATTTGACACAAGTCTTGTCTTCCAAAATAGACTGGTAAGATCTTTATATTTAAAACATATATTTTTGAAAGCTTTGCATTGTTGTGTTTATATGCAACTTTTACACACTATGGCTCCCATCAAAACAGTATTAACACAAAAAAGCGGTATTGACAGGTTCATTTCCTAAACAGGTGTACAGATTAATGACAGCTTTATCCCAATAATAACTGATACAAAAAAGGATCTCTTCTAAAACAGTGCTGTCCAATGTGAGCCACACACTTAATTTTAAATGTTTTAATAGCCACCTTAAAATATAAAAAGTTAAATTGATCCTAATGATGTATTTTACTGAATCCAATATATCTAAAACATTATAATTTCAACACATAATAAATATAGGAAGATGTACTAATAACATATTTTACATTCTTTTTGTGTACTCGGTCTTCAAAATCCAGTGTGTGTTTTACATTTACGATACATTTCACTCAGGACGATCACATTTCAGGTGCCTAATAGCCACATGTGGCTAGTAGGTGCTGTATGGATCAGATCAGCACTAGATATATGGCTTCAAAGGCAAATGAAAAATGAGTAGGAGAGCAATTGAATTGAGGAAAAATGTAGCCTTCTTGGAAAAGAGCTAAAGCCAAATTCTTTCTTCATGGCTGTGATTTTTCTCTTTCTTATGTTCTTCCACATGGAGAAAAGGAAGGCAGTGTTTTAGAGGATGAATAATAATGTCTTTGTCCTAACATGCTACATTACATGAGTGTTTATGTCCTAGCATTAATGTGAGAAGAGTAAAATAAGAGAAGGCTCATTTTTTGGCTTCTTACAACACATAGCCCTCAAATCCTGCAGCGACAGATTTGAAATAGAACCATGTATAAACCTTGGAAGTCACAGAACCTAAGGAAATATGTAAATATGTAAATATGTAAATAGAGACTTTACTCATGATAAGGCAAGAATATTAGTGCTAGGGGTTAGTGTCAAAGGTTACTCCAAAGGTAGATGATAATAATCATACTTTGTAATTCTTTAAACTATTCTTAACACTATTTACATGTACATATGAATATTTATTTTGTGCTCTATTATTTTAATAAAATATATTTTACATGGAATGTTTAATAGTGAAAGTGTTATAATTATTCAGTAAAACATATGAGTAGGAAATCAGTCTCTTCAAACCAAATAGCCATATCTAGGAAATGTTAAATGTTAAAGCTCAGACTTTCTTGGGAAGACTTTTCAGTTTACTCACACATTACCCTTTGACCCTTCCTTCAATGACCTGATAAAGTGAGACAGATATCTGAGGGCAGACCCAACTGACACTGGATAC
The DNA here is from genome assembly GCF_003265705.2 of Callorhinus ursinus. Classification (NCBI taxonomy): domain Eukaryota; kingdom Metazoa; phylum Chordata; class Mammalia; order Carnivora; family Otariidae; genus Callorhinus; species Callorhinus ursinus. Next base: position 10,899,280 of record NW_027397111.1, on the reverse strand, counting down.
TGGGCCAAGAGAACAATGCAGAGCACATACAGAGAATGGTCATGACCCTTTAGGCTTACAGTTAACATCATATTATCTGCAAAATATGCATTCACACCTAATATAGACAAATCCTTGTTAAGGTGCTAGGGTTGCAGTAGTGAGCAAGACAGGCAAGGTCCATGTTTATAAGTGCAAAGGGTCTGTGCCTGGGTGAGACAGAGATCCAAGAAGGACATAGCCAAAGAGAAGCTAAGGTAGAGTTCTGAGAAGGTGGCCACTTGGCAGAAAGTCAGGACCCAAATCTAGAATAGGATTTGAAGGTCTAGACAGAATATTGTAATAGGAACTTCAGTTTGAGCCAAAGAAGTAACACAATTGTATTAACTGAAGATATTGGGTCTGAAAAACAGAAGGTCCTTCATTAAAAATAGGCACAATCCAGAGAAAACGTACCACAGTGTAGTCCAATAGAAATGATAACTCAATACTAATAATACTAAAATGATAACTCAAGACCTCTGCATTCCAAAATATTAATCAAATAATTACTTTATTATTCCAGCATGCCTAAATTAGGTGTCACATGGGGAAAAGCTGAAACAATTCATATAAGTTCAGATCTTGCTGCATCTGGTAGAACCTAGGAAAAGAGTAGCAATCTAATTCCAGGACTCAGGACCCACTGTCCTTTGTCAGAGAGAGTTTTCAAACTTTCTGCTTATTAATGAAATATTTGTTTACATTTTCTTTTACATTTTACATCTCTTTACATTTTCTTTCTATGTAATTGTAAGTCTTGCTTGAATGTTCTGAGCTTTATTTTGTATATATGAAGGTGAGCTTCCTGGCAATGCTCTATGACTTTAGTGAATGTTTTAATTTTTAAAAAAGAGGTACTGCCTAGACATGGGCTTTTATAGCAGATTTCACAGTGTATGTGTGGGGGTGAGTGGAGATGAAAGGCATAGAAATGTATCCTTTAAACTAAAAAATGGAAAGAAATAATGCTGAAAACAATGTAGAGTGACCTGATGACTGACGAAATAGTGTTATCTAATCTAGTATTTGTGTACTTGGTAATTGAAGGCATAGACAGAGACAAAGTAGAGGAGCAAAACATAGTGAAAATGTACTAGGGTTTATAAAATATGTAGAAATAAAATGCATGGTAAAAATGGAAGAATGATAAGAAGGGGTAAAATGGAAGCAAACTTTTATGAATTTGTATTTTATACATGGAGTAGAATAATATTAGAAGGTTGACTGTGCTAAGAGAAAGATGCAAGTGGTAGAAAACTACCACTGACAACAGCAGAAATTTCCTTTAAAAAGCCAAGCTTTTTAAGGTCATATAGTCTGTTGCAACTGCTCTGTCATATAGAGTAAAAGAAGCCATGAGTGGGCATTAATCACATCAACATAGCAAATGTATATGGTTAAATCAGTGGCTCAGGAAGGGGTGGCAATTTTGGCCCCCAGGACACATTTGGCAATGTCTAGAGACATTTTTGCTCATTACAACTGTGGAGATAGAGATAAGTCAGGGTGTATGGTGCTACTGACAACTAGTAAGTAGGGGCCATGAATGCTGTTAAATATCCCACAGTATATAAGACAGACTCACACACAAACACACAAAACCTATCTGAACAAACTGTCATTACAAGCTGAGAAACCCTGGTCTAAACAATCCAAACAAAAAGCACAAATAGACATATGGGATTTAGAAGGAGGAAAAAAAAGCAAGTCTCATCTATATACTGTTAATAAGAAATTCACTTTCAATATAAAAGAACAGGCAGGTCATCAACAAACAATGCTGGAATAACTGGACAGCCATCTACAAATAAATAAATGAATAGATAAATCAAGACAAAGTCTTTGCACCTTTCACAAAAAAATTAACTCAAAATGGATCATGGATCTCAGTATAAAAGGCCAAACTATGAAAGTCCTAGAAAGTAACATAGGAGAAAACCTAGATGACCTTGGATATGGTGATGCCTTTTTAGATACAACACCAAAGACACAATCCATGAAGGAAAGAACTGATAAACTGTACTTCGTTAAAATTAAAACCTCCAGGGCACCTGGATGGCTGAGTCGGCTAAGGGTCCAACTCTTGATTTCAGTTCAGGTCATGACCTCAGGGTCCTGAGAAGGAGCCCTGTTACTGGGCTCCATGCTCAGGGAGTCTGCTTCCTCCTTCTCCCTCTCCCTCTGCCCCTACCCTTGCTCATGTGATCTTTTCTTCTCCCTCACTCTCAAATAAATAAATAAATAAATAAATAAATAAATAAATATTTAAAATATAATTAAGTTAAATTAAATTAAATTTTCACTCAGAAAATCAATTTCCAGAGAATGAGAAGATAAGTCATAGACTGGAAGAAAATATTTGCAAAGAACACACAGAACATACACCTCACCAAAAAAGATGCATAAATGAAAAAAAAATATGGAAAGTTGCTCTATGTCATAGGTCATCAGGGAAATGCAAGTTAAAACCACAATGAGAAACAATTATACACTTATTAGAATGGCCAAAATCAAAAGCACTGACAATGGCACATGCTGGAAAGGATGTAGAGCAACAGGAACTCTCATTCATTACTGGTGGGATTGCAAATTGCTACAGCCACTTTAGAAGATGATTCGATGGTTTCTTACAAAACAAAACATGCTTTTACCATTTGATCCAGCAAGTGCACTCCTTGGTTTTTACACAAAGAAGTTGAAAATGTATTTCCACACAAAAACCTACACAAGGATTCTTTATTCATAATTGCCAAAATGCACAAGCATCCAAGGTGTCCTTTAGTAGGTGAATGGATAAAAAAACTGAGATACATCCAATGGAATACTATTTAGGCCTAAAAAGAAATGAGCTATCAAACCATGAAAAGACATAGAGGAACTTTAAATGCATATTATTGAGTGAAAAAAGGCAGCGTGAAAAGGCTACATACTATATAATTCCATCTATACAACATTCTGAAGAAGGCAACATTATGGAGAAAATAAAAAGATCAGAGGTTCCTGGATGACGGAGGGGGAGTGATGGAAAGAGACGTAGGCAGGGCACAGAGGATTTGGGGGGTAATGGAAATACTCTGTATGATATTATAATGATAGATATGTGCCATTATTCATCTTGTGCCTGCCTTGGTTCCAGCCACCCCATCAGGACACCCCCTGCACAGAGTTCCCTGGGACACTCCCACCCACACCAGATTCAGATCCAGCCACTCCAACAGGGTGTCCCTGTGCTGAGTACCCCAGGACATCCTGGACTGCATCTGCTTTAGCTACAGCTGTCTTACCAGAGTGCCTTCAGTGTGGAAAGCCCCAAGACACACAGGCTTCCACCCAATCCACCTTCAGCTATCCTGCCTTGGTACCCATTGCACAGAAAACTCCTCAACTCATGCCCACATAAGCTACAGTGGTCCGGCCTGGGCACCCCCTGCATAGAACATCCCAGGACTTGACATCCCATAGCCTACCTTCAGACCCCAGCAGCCCAGCAGCTCTGCCAGGGACCCTTCTGAATAGAGTTGTCCAATGCTCTGGTTTACACCCACTTCCACTTCAGCTGTTCTAACATGTTGCCCTCCTCATAAGGGCCCTGGGAACCTCTCAGCCTGCACCCACTTGGCTTCATCTGTCCTGCCTGATTTCCTTCTGAACAGACAGCCTTAGGACCATCCCAAACCATGCCCACTTCAGCTGTGGCCATCCCACCATGCAGCCCCAGCATGGAGTCCTCCCCAATTCCCAGCCCACAACAGCCACAGCTCCAGCCAGCTAGTAACCAAGCACACATGGGCCACACAGAAGATGACCATACATAGGGCTATTCCTTCAAGTTTAAGAGAAGTAGCTGTTCCACCTAATTCATAGAAACAAACATTGAAGTCAAAGAAAATTGGGACACAGAGGAAAATGCTCCAGAAGAAAGAATAAGATAAAACCTCAGAAAAATAACTGATTGAAAGAGAGTAAAGCAGTATGCCTGATAAAGTGTATAAAGTAATGATCATAAAGATGGATACAGGTCTTGAGAGAAGAGTGGAAGAACTCAGTGAGACCTTCAACAAAGAAACAGGAAATACTTATTAAAAAAAAAATCCAAGCTGAAGAATACAGTAACTGAAGTGAAAAATACACTGAGGGAATCAACAGTACATTAAAGGATGTATAAGAAAGGATCAGCAGTCTGGAAGACAGGATAATGGACAGAAATCACCCAAGTTGAAGAGGAAAAGAAAAAGAAATTTGAAAAAATGAGGATAGGTTAATGGATCTCTTGAACAACAATAGCCAAATAAACAATCACATTATAGGCGTCCCAGCATAAGAAGAGAGAAAAGGGGACAGAAAATTTATTTGGAGAAATAGCTAAAACTTCCCTAAGCTAGGGAAGGTAATAGAGATCCAGGTGCAGGAAGCACAGAGAGCTCCAAACAAGATGAACCCAAGGAGGTTCACACCACAACACATAATAATTAAAATATCAAAGGATAAAGATAAAGAGAGAATTTTAAAATCAGCAAAAAAGAAACAAAAAGTTATATACAACAGAAATGCCATGAGACTATCAGCTGATTTCTCAGCAGAAATGTTGCAGGCCAGCACAGGGTTATAATATATTCAAAGTACTGATATATTCAAAGGGAAAAAACACAATGAAACATATTCTATTTGACCATGTAATCAACTTAATACAGACTGCTATATACTTAGGATGTTTTATTTGAACCTTACGGGGACCACAAACCCAAAACCTGTTAATAAATAGGCAAAAAATAAATAAAGAAAAAGAAAACCAAACATAGCCCTACAGAAAATCATCAATTACAAAGGAAGAGAGCATGAGGAGACAAAAACAAACCAAAATAAAACAAAAACAAAAACAAAAAAAAACCAGAGAAGAACAACATAAGCAAACAAGCAAAAATGAACAAAATGGCAATTAGTACAAACCTATCAATAGTTACCTTAAATGTGAATGGCCTAAATACTACAATAAAAAGACATAAAGTGGCAGAATGGATTAAAAAAACAAGACCCATCTATATGTCCCAGGGACATATGCATACAGGATATAAAATAAGAAAATAATAATACTATGAAAAAAAGGCAATGAAATGAACAACCATATCATAACAATCAGAATTAATGGACTAGAAAGAATAACAATTAAAGATAAATTAATAATGCTTAGCATGTAAGCACAATGTAAGTATTTATTAGATAAATCAAAGCATTAATGTCTTCAGAGACTTAATAACGGATATCGGAAATATGAAGTTGTTACATTCACTTATAATAAAGACCTAATTCTTTTTGTAAAGATTTTATTTATTTATTTATTTATTTATTTATTTATTTATTATTTATTTATTTATTTAGAGAGAAAGAGAGAGCATGAATCTGGAGGGGCAGAGGGAAAGAGAGAATCTCAAGCAGACTCCCATGTGAGCATGCAGCCTGCTGCAGGGCTTGATCTCATGACCCCAAGATCATGACTTGAGCTGAAATGAATAGTTGGATGTTTAACCAACTGAGCCACCCAGGTTCCCCAAGAATTAATTGTTTTCAAAAATAAAATAGTTCAGGAGGGCACGTGTTGTGATGAGCACTGCGTATTATATGCAACTAATGAATTGTTGAACACTACATCAAAAACAAATGATGTACTATAATTGGCTAAATGAACATAATAAAAAAATAAAAAATAAATGAAATAAAACAGTTGATATAAAGCAGTCAGTGGATGAGTGAAAGCTGAAAAAATGCAGTTGAGTAGCATATTAATGAGCTGGATAAGGCCAAGAAAATTTCCTAGTCCTGTTAGATAATGGTCAGAAGATACAGAAAGAAGGAGGAGGAATTGTAAAAGATAATATGCAAGGATGTAATAATGTAAATTTGGTCTAATAAGAGTCACATGGGGTATTAAAGAAATGGAATATACTTGAAGAAATAGAAATGAAGCCTGCTCATTAATTTTTAATAAGCAAGACTGCAGCTTGAAAGGTATTATAGAGGGGCAAATTAGTAAAAAAAAAATGTAAACACCTAGATATTGTGATATTGGAGGAATAGAGTCCATTCTAAAGGCTATGTGCAGATCACTTACTGCCTTAGGTGGATTCCCAAACAGACTCTGAGATTCTGATGTATGTTTGTGGTATTTTGGGGAGTTGAAGTGGAAAATAAAAGGATGGAGATAGAAACAAAAGCAAATCAGAAATAAAGGAATTTTAGTAATAAACAAAAATCATGGAGAAAAATTAACATCATGTATAGAGGATTTAATGATGGCCACACATTCTTTTACACTTGTCATAGAAAGAAGTCCAGGCCAGTTCCCTCCTGCTGAATCTCAGCTGGATCCAGTGATTCACTCACAACCAGTAGAATCTGGCAAAAGTGACACTGATTTTAAAATATATGGGTAGTAGGGAGGGCACATGTGGTGATGAGCATTGGGTGTTTTATGCAACTAATGAATCATTGAACACTACATCAAGAACTAATGATGTACTATATGTTGCCTACCCGAACATAATAAAAATTTTAAAAATATTTATATATCTTTGAGATTTCAAAGATATTTTAATGATATGGGAAATGTTCACAGTATAATGTTAAGGAAAACCAACCTGGATAAACCCAGTTTTTCAAATGTGCTCATATTGGTTCAGTTTTCCTGTAGGGCCACGGATTGTTACAGGTTTGCTTCACTCCAAGAAACTTGGAAGACAGTGCCCTGTAACAAATATGTCTGGGGCTGTTTGTTTTGCTCAGATTTTTAAATTTTCCTTTTTCTTGTTCAAGTTTTTATTTAAATTCCAGCTAGTTAACATACAGTGTAATATTAGTTTCAGGTGTACAATTTAGTGATTCAACACTTACAAACAACACTCAGTGCTCATCACAAGTGCTCTCCTTAATCCCCATCACCTATTGAACCCATCCTCCTTCCCACCTCCCCTCTGGGAAACATCAGTTTGTTCTCTATACTTAAGAGTCTGTTTCTTATCTTTCCTCTCTTTTCTACCCTATGTCCATTTGTTGTGCTTCTTAAATTCCATATATGGGTGAAATGATATGCTATTTGTCTTTCTCTAACAGACTTATTTCACTTAGCATAACAATGTCTAGCTCCTTCCATGTCATTGCAAATGGCAAGATTTCATTCTTATTGATGGGTGAATAATATTCTGTTGTATATATATATACCACCTCTTCTTTATCCATTCATCAGTTGATGGACATTTGGGCTCTTTCCATAATTTGGTTATTGTAGATAATGCTGCTATAAACATGGGGTGAATGTATCCCTTCAAATCAGTACCTTTGTATCCTTTGGGGAAATACCTAGTAGTGCAATGGCTGTATCATAGGGTAGTTCTGTTTTTAACTTTTTGAGGAACCTCCATATCATTTTCCAGAGTGGCTGCACCACTCTGCATTCCCATCAACAATGTAAGAGGGTTTCCCTTTCTTTTTTTTTTTTTAGATTTTATTTATTTATTTGAGAGAGAGAGAATGAGAGATAGAGAACACGAGAGGGAAGAGGGTCAGAGGGAGAAGCAGACTCCCCACTGAGCAGGGAGCCCGATGTGGGACTCGATCCCAGGACTCTAGGATCATGACCTGAGCCAAAGGCAGTCGCTTAACCAACTGAGCCACCCAGGCGCCCAGAGGGTTTCCCTTTCTAATAAAAATCTGCATACAAAACACCCTAAAAATGTTTGGATCAAATTCAATAGAAAACTCACCCTACAATATTATAGTACATATTATAAAGCACTAGTAATAAAAATAATGTGGGATTGCTGAAAGTAAAGTCAATGATGGAACAGAAGCCAATGATGGAACAGAAACACAACCAATGTGTGCATGAAAATTTGTATATAATAAAGTTGACATCTCAAATCCGTGGGGAAAGGATCAATCATTTATCTCTATATGGGGAAAAATAAAGTTACTTAACACTATATAAAGAGGAATTATTCAAAAATGTGTAATATCCCTAACAGCACCTCCACCAACAAAACAAAAAAGTTTCAGACCATACACTGGAGCCTGGCACTGATGGACCCCACTCTATTGGCAGTAACCCACACTTGATGGAACATGGGGAGTTCTAGGATACACCATGAGAGTGCTCAGAGTAGTGCTGAGATGCTGGGGGGGTTCAAAGTAGAAGATAATTATAAAAATGACAAGACACTATTTCATATTTTCACAGTTGTTGGGACCATAGGAGTGCATGTAATATAATACCACTCCTTACTTTTGACAGTATAAACCACAAACAGATATAAATACATAAGTATAAAACATAATGCACTGTTTTTAATAAATTAAAAAGAAACAAACAAAAGCACCTTTTGTGATCTTGTGGAATGTTCCTTAAATACGAACCCCAGAGAAAATCTTTTCATAGAAAAATAGAGTTTCACTTGATCAAATTGAAGAATTTTTACTGACAACTGGATACCATACATTAAAATTCACAATATGACAGATTAAGGGAGATATTAGCAATATCTAGCCAGAAAGGGGCTCTCATATTTAAAAACGCAAGATTTTGTAAATACACAAGAAAAACAAAAATTAAGACAAACAAAAGGCAAAGAAAACAAAAGGCAAGAAATGTCAACATAAAATTCACAGCATGGAAATCCCAAATGACTAAATGGCATATCAACAAATCTCAGTTATTAGGTTATTCTAATTAAAATAATGAGATAAGATCAGTCAGAGGGCAGGCAAGGTGGCGGAGGAGTAGGAGACCTGGATTTTCTCTGGTCCCAGGAATTCAGCTGGATGGGGATCAAACCATTCTGAACACCTACAAACTCAACAGGAGATCGGAGAAAAGAATAGCAACAACTCTCTGAACAGAAAAGCGACCACTTTCTGGAAGGTAGGAGGTGCGGAAAAGTGAATCCAAGATGATATTCGGGAGGATAGACGGCGGGGGAGGGGGCCTCCGTTGCCCGCTTCTGGCAACTGATAGAGCCACAGAGCACAAAATTGGAACTTCTAGAAGTCGGCTCCGCTGAGGAACGTCGCTCCAGTGGCTAAGTGGGAGGTGGAACCCTCGTGGGACAGTATGGCCTGAGGACCCTCGGGGTCACAGAAAGACCGGGGGTGCCTGAGTGTCACAGAGCTCCCAGGTATCAGAGCAGGGAAGCCAGCTGCAGAGACGGAGCCGAGGGGCAGACTCTCAGCTCAGGGTTGCCATAAACCGTGATCCGCAGCACAGTCGGGCCACTGCTCTTCCAGCAGGGACCCAACAAGTGGCAGATCCAGGGATACTCCCCTTCCTCCCCTGGGAGGAGCAGCATGGGAGCGCCCCGCAAGGACCTGCTGGGTTTGGAGACTGCACACGGGGTCATGTGGCAGAGATAGAAACACTTGGACACAGGCAGGGTGAGCACGGAGTGCAGCCAGAAACTGGGGAGATGGGAGTGATTGCTTTTCTCTGGGGGTGCACTGAGGATTGGGGGTCCAACTTCTCTGCTCCTCAGGGGCGGAGATTGGGAGGCTGCCATTTTCACTCTCCTCCTCCAAAGCCAAAGGGAAAGCTTGCAGGGAACAAAAGCTCCCAAGAGCAAACCCGACCAGATTATTTAGCCCAGACCGGGCAAGGGCTGGGCAATTCTGCCTTTGGCCAACATTTGGGAACCACGGCAACAGGCCCTGCCCCCAGAAGATCAGCAAGAACAGCCAGCCAAGACCAAGTTTAACGATCAATGAGAATGGCAGAACTCCAGCACTAGGGGAATACTGCACATAGAATTCATAGCTTTTTTCCAATGATTCTTTAGCTTTTCAAAGTTAATTTTTTTAACTTTTTTTTTCGAATTTTTCTTTTTCCCTTTTTCAACCATCTTATCACTCCTTTTTTAAAAAACATTTTTTATTTTTCATTTTTAGAGTCATATTTTATCCTTCATAGTAGTTACCCTTTCTTTTGGCATATATATCTAAGTGGTTCTCTATTTAAAATTTTGAGATACAGTTTCTTCTAACAGATCAAAATATACCCTAAATCTCTAGGGTATGCCTTTGTTCTAGTCTCCTGGCTGATCACATTCTCTCCCTTTTTTTTCTAAATACTCTTCTTTCTTTTTTCAAACAACTTATCTTAAATTCCTTTTATAAAATCTTTTATAATTTTCATCTTTACAGTCATATTCCATCTCTTCATCGTATTAACCCTTATTTTTGTAGATATATAAATTTTTCTTTCCTTAAAATTTTGGGATGCACTTTCTTCTAACAGACCAAAATACGCCCAAAATCTAGTGTGTGGCACCAATCTATGCACCAGCCTGATCATACTTGATCATATTCTGTTTTTTTGTTGTTCTGCTTTTGTTTGTTTTTATCTTTTTCTTTGTCTTTTCTTTCTTTTTCTTTTTTCTTTCTTTCCCTTTCTGTTCCCCCGGTTTCAGGCTTTTCTGATTTCTTCAGAGTATATTTTCTGGGGACATTGGTACTGTGTTTGCATTTTGTTCTCTCATTCATCTATTCTCCTCTGGACAAAATGACAATATGGAAAAAAATCACCAAAAAAAGGAACAAGAGGCAGTATCGACTGCCAGGGACCCACTCAATACGGACATTAGTACGATGTCAGAACTAGAGTTCAGAATAATGATTTTAAAGATACTAGCTGGGTTTGAAAAAAGCATGGAAGTTATTAGAGAAACCCTTTCTGGAGAAATAAAACAACTAAAATCTGGGTGCCTGGGTGGCTCAGTCATTAAGCGTCTGCCTTCGTCTCAGGTCATGATCCCAGGGTCCTGGGATCGAGTCCCACATCAGGCTCCCTGCTCAGCGGGAAGCCTGCTTCTCCCTCTCCCACTCCCCCACTTGTGTTCCTGCTCTCGCTGTCCCTCTCTGTCAAATAAATAAATAAAATGTTAAAAAAAAACAACTAAAATCTAACCAAGTAGAAATCAAAAAGGCTATTAATGAGGTGCAATCAAAAATGGGGGCTCTAACTGTTAGGATAAATGAGGCAGAAGAGAGAATTAGGAATATAGAAGACCAAATGATGGAAAATAAAGAAGCTGAAAAAAAGGACATAAACAAATACTGGATCATGAGGGCAGAATTCGAGAGACAAGCAATACCATAAGATGAAACACAATTAGAGTAATTGGGATCCCAGAAGAGAAGAAAGAGAGGGGCAAAAGGTATATTGGAACAAATTATAGCAGAGAACTTCCCTAATGTAGAGAAGGAAACAGACATCAAAATCCAGGAGGCACAGAGAACCCCTCTCAAAATCAATAAATATAGGTCAACACCCCGACATCTAATAGTAAAACTTACGAGTCTCAGAGACAAAGAGAAAATCCTGAAAGCAGCTCAGGAGAAGAGATACGTAATGTACAATGGTAGAAACATTAGAATGGCAACAGACCTATCCACAGAGACCTGGCAGGCCAGAAAGGACAGGCATGATATATTCAGAGCACTAAATGAGAAAAATCTGCAGCCAAGAATACTATATCCAGCTAGGCTGTCATTGAAACTAGAAGGAGAGATAAAAAGCTTCCAGGACAAACAAAAACTAAAGGAATTTGCAAACACGAAACCAGCCCTACAAGAATATTGAAAGGGGTCCTCTAAGCGAAGAGAGAGCATAAAAGCAACATAGACGAGAAAGGAACACAGACAATACACAGTAACATTCACTTTACAGCCAATACAATGGCACTAAATTCATATCTTTCAATAGTTACCATGAATGTAAATGGGCTAAATGCCCCAATCAAAAGACACAGGCTATCAGATTGGATAAAAAAACAAAACCCATCGATATGCTGTCTGCAAGAGACTCATTTTAGACCCAAAGACACCCCCAGATTGAAAGTGAGGGTGTGGAAAACCATTTACCATGCTAATGGACACGAAAAGAAAGCTGGGGTGACAATCCTTATATCAGACAAATTAGATTTTAAATCAAAGACTATAATAAGAGATGAGAAAGGACCCTATATCATACTTAAAGGGTCTATCCAATAAGAAGTGCTAACAATTGTAAATATCTATGCCCCTAACATGGGAGGAGCCAATTATATTAGGCAATTAATAACAAAAGCAAAGAAACACGTCAAAAACAATACAATAATAGTGGGGGACTTTAACACCCCCCTCACGGAAATGGGCAGATCATATAACCAAAAGATCAACAAGGAAGTAAAGACTTTAGATCACAAACTGGATCAAATGGACTTCAAAGCCATATGCAGAATATTGCGTCCCAAAGCAAAGGAATACACATTCTTCCCTAGTGCCCATGGAACTTTCTCCAGAATAGATCACATCCTAGGTCACAAATCAGGTCTCAACCAGTACCAAAAGATTGGGATCATTCCCTGCATATTTTCAGACCACAGAGCTTTGAAAGTAAAACTCAATCACAAGAGGAAAGTCAGAACAAACTCAAATACATGGAGGCTAAAGAGCATCCTACTAAAGAATGAATGGGTCAACCAAGAAATTAAAGAAGAATTAAAAAAATTCATGGAAACTAATGAAAATGAAAACAGAACTTTTCAAAATCTTTGGGATGCAGCAAAGGCAGTCCTAAGAGGAAAGTATATAGCAATACAAGCCTTTCTTAAGAAACAAGAAAGGGCTCAAATACACAACCTAACCCTACACCTAAAGGAGCTGGAGAAAGAACAGCAAATAAAGCCTAAATCCAGCAGGAGAAGAGAAATCATAAAGATCAGAGCAGAAATCAATGAACTAGAAACCAAAAGAACAGTAGAAAAATCAATGAAACAAGGAGCTGGTTCCTTGAAAGAATTAACAAGATTGATAAACCCTTTGCCAGAATATCAAATAGAAAAGAGAAATGACCCAAATCAACAAAATCATGAATGAAAGAGGAGAGATCACAACCAACACCAAAGAAATACAAACAATTATAAGAACATATTACAAGCAACTCTATGCCAGCAAATTAGATAATCTGGAAGAAATGGATGCATTCCTAGAGATGTATCAATTACCAAAACTGAACCAGGAAGAAATAGAAAACCTGAACAGACCTATAAACACTAAGGAAATTGAAGCAGTCATCAAAAATCTCCCAAAAAACAAGAGCCCAGGGCAAGATGGCTTCCCAGGGGAAGTTTACCAAACATTTCAAGAAGAATTAATACCTATTCTCCTGAAACTGTTCCAAAAAATAGAAATGGAAGGAAAACTTCCAAACTTGTTTTATAAGGACACCATTACCTTGATTCCCAAACCAGACAAAGACCCCACCAAAAAGGAGAATTACAGACCAATATCCCTGATGAATACGGATGCAAATATTCTCACCAAAATACTAGCCAATAGGATCCAACAGTACTTTAAAAGGATTATTCAGCACGATCAAGTGGGATTTATCCCTGGGCTGAAAGGTTGGTTCAACATCCGCAAATCAATCAATGTGATACAATCCATTAATAAAAGAAAGAACAAGAAACACATGATCTTCTCAATAGATGCAGAAAAAGCATTTGAAAAAGTATAGCATCCTTTTTTGATCAAAACTCTTCCGAATATAGGGATAGAGGGTACATACCTCAATATCATAAAAGCCATCTATGAAAAACCCACAGCGAATATCATTCTCAATGGGGAAAAACAGAGCTTTCCCCCTAAGGTCAGGAACATGGCATGGATGTCCACTATCACCACTGCTATTCAACATAGTATTAGAAGTCCTAGCCACAGCAATCAGACAAAAAAAAAAGAAATCAAAGGCATCCGAATCGGCAAAGAGAAAGTCAAACTCTCACTCTTTGCAGATGATATGATACTGTATGTGGAAAACCCAAAAGACTCCCCCCCCAAACTGCTAGAATTCATATAGGAATTCAGTAACGTGGCAGGATATAAAAGCAATGCACAGAAATCAGTGGCATTCTTATACACCAACAACAAGAGAGAAGAAAGAGAAATTAAGGAGTCAGTCCCATTTACAATTGCACCCAAAACCATAAGATACCTAGGAATAAATTGAACCAAAGAGGCAAAGAATCTGTACTCAGAAAACTATAAAATGCTCATGAAAGATATTGAGGAAGACACAAAGAATTGGAAAAACGTTCCATGCTCATGGATTGGAAGGACAAATATAGTGAAGATGTCAATGCTACCTAGAGCAATCTACACATTCAAGGCACTCCCCATCAAAATATCATCAACTTTTTTCAAAGAAATGGAACAAATAATCCTAAAATTTCTATGGAACCAGAAAAGACCTCAAATAGCCAGAGGAATGTTGAAAAAGAAAAGCAGGGCGCCTGGGTGGTTCAGTTGGTAAAGCGACTGCCTTCAGCTCAGGTCAGAATCATGGCCTCCCAGGATGGAGTCCTGCACGGGCTCCCTGCTTGGCAGGGAGTCGGCTTCTCCCTCTGTCCCTCCTCCCTCTCATGCTCTGTCTCTCTCAAATAAATAAATAATCTTAGGGGGGAAAAAGAAGAAAAGGAAAGGTAAAGCTGTCAGCATCACAATTCCGGACTTCCAGCTCTATTACAAAGCTGTCATCATCAAGACTGTATGGTACTGGCACAAAAACAGACACATAGATCAATGGAACAGAATAGAGAGCCCAGAAATGGACCCTCAACTCTATGGTCAACTCATCTTTGACAAAGCAGGAAAGAATGTCCTATGGAAAAAAGACAGTCTCTTCCACAAATGGTGTTGGGAAAATTGGACAGCCACATGCAGCAGAATGAAACTGGACCATTTCCTTACACCACACACAAAAATAGACTCCAAATTGTTGGAAGACCTAAATGTGAGACAGGAGTCCATCAAAATCCTAAAGGAGAACACAGGTAGCAACCTCTTCGACCTCAGCCGCAGCAACTTCTTCCAAAACATCGCCAAAGACAAGGGAAGCAAGGGCAAAAATGAACTCTTGGGACTTCATCAAGATAAAAAGCGTTTGCACAGCAAAAGAAACAGTCCACAAAACCAAAAGACAACCGACAGAATGGGAGAAGATATTTGCAAATGACATATCAGATAAAGGGCTAGTATCCAAAATCTATAAAACACTTATCAAACTCAACACCCAAAGAACAAATAATCCAATCAAGAAATGAGCAGAAGACATGAACAGACATTTTTCCAAAAAAGACATCCAAATGACCAACAGACACATGAAAAAGTGTTCAGCTTCGCTTGGCATTAGGGAAATCCAAATCAAAACCTCAATGAGATACCACCTCACACCAGTCAGAATGGCTAAAAATAACAAGTCAGAAAATGACAGATGTTGGCGGAGATGTGGAGAAAGTGGAACCCTCCTACACTGTTGGTGGGAATGCAAGCTGGTGCAACCCCTCTGGAAAACAGTATGGAGGTTCCTCAAACAGTTGAAAATAGAGCTACCATACGATCCAGCAATTGCACTACTGGGTATTTACCACAAAGATACAAATGTAGGGATCCGAAGGGGTATGTGCACCCCAATGTTTATAGCAGCAATGTCCACAATAGCCAAACTGTGGAAAGAGTGAAAATGTCCATCGACAGATGAATGGCTAAAGAAGATGTGGTATACATACACAATGGAATATCATGCAGCCATCAAAAGGACTGAGATCTTGCCATTTGCAACGATGTGGATGGAACTAGAGGGTGTTATGCTGAGTGAAATAAGTCAATCAGAGAAAGACATGTAT
>NW_027397111.1:10863178-10883458 GCF_003265705.2 Callorhinus ursinus | reverse complement strand
CAATGTTTATAGCAGCAATGTCCACAATAGCCAAACTGTGGAAAGAGTGAAGATGTCCATCGACAGATGAATGGCTAAAGAAGATGTGGTATACATACACAATGGAATATCATGCAGCCATCAAAAGGACTGAGATCTTGCCATTTGCAACGATGTGGATGGAACTAGAGGGTGTTATGCTGAGTGAAATAAGTCAATCAGAGAAAGACATGTATCATATGACCTCACTGATATGAGGAATTCTTAATCTCAGGAAACAAACTGAGGGTTGCTGGAGTGGTGGGGGGGTGGGAGGGATGGGGTGGCTGGGTGATAGACATTGGGTAGGGTATGTGCTATGGTGAGCACTGTGAATTGTGCAAGACTGTTGAATCACAGATCTGTACCTCTGAAACAAAAAATGCAATATATGTTACGAAAAACAAAAAAAAAGAAGAAGATAGCAGGAGGGAAGAATGAAGTGGAGTAAATCGGAGGGGGAGAGGAACCATGAGAGATGATGGACCTTGAAAAACAAACTGAGGGTTCTAGGGGGGAGGGGGTTGGGGGGATGGGTTAGCCTGGTGATGGGTATTAAAGAGGGCACGTTCTGCATGGGACACTGGGTGTTATGCACAAACAATGAATCATGGAACACTACATCCAAAACTAATGATGTAATGTATGGTGATTAACATAACAATAAGAAAATTAAAAAAAATACTTTAAAAAAAAAAAGAGAAGTGACAACTGACACCACAGAAATACAAGGACTGTAAGAGACTACTATAAAAAATGATATGCCAACAAATTTGACAACCTAGAAGAAATGGATAAATTACTAGAAACATACAATATTCTAAAACTGAATCAAGAATATATAGTTTTCTGAGTATAGATTCCTTGCCTTTTTGGTTAGATTTATTTCTAGGTATCTTATGATTTTGGGTGCAATTGTAAATGGGATCAACTCCTTCATTTCTCTTTCTTCTGTCTTGTTGTTGGTGTATAGAAATGCAAATGATTTCTGTGCATTGATTTTATATCCTGCCACTCTATTACAAAGATGTAATCATTAAGACAGTATGGTACTGACACAAAAACAGACATATAGATCACTGGAACACAATAGAGAGCCCAGAAATGGACCCTCAACTCTATGTTCAACTCATCTTCGACAAAGCAGGAAAGAATGTCCAATGGAAAAAAGTCCCTTCAACAAATGGTGTTGGGAAAATTGGACAGCCACATGCAGAAGAATGAAACTGGACCATTTCCTTACACCACACACAAAAATAGACTCCAAATTGTTGGAAGACCTCAATGTGAGACAGGAATCCATTAAAATCTTAAAGGAGAACACAGGCAGCAACCTCTTTGACCTCAGCCACAGCAACTTCTTCCTAGAAACATCGTCAAAGGCAAGGGAAGCAAGGGCAAAAATGAACTCTTGGGACTTCATCAAGATAAGAAGCTTTTGCACAGCAAAGGAAACAGTCCACAAAACCAAAAGACAACGGACAGAATGGAGAAGATATTTGCAAATGACATATCAGATAAAGGGCTAATATCCAAAATCTATAAAGAATTTCTCAAACTCAACACCCAAAGAACAAATGACCCATCAAAGAAATGGGCAGAAGACATGAACAGACATTTTTCCAGAGAAGACATCCAAATGGCCAACAGACTCATGAAAAAGTACTCAACATCACTCAGCATCAGGGAAATCCAAATCAAAACCTCAATTAGATACCACCTCACACAAGTCAGCATGGCTAAAATTAACAAATCAGGTAATGACAGATGTTGGCGAGGTGCGGAGAAAGGGGAACCCTCCTACACTGTTGGTGGGAATGCAAGCTGGTGCAGCCTCTCTGGAAAACAGTATGGTGGTTCCTCAAAAAGTTGAAAATAGAGCTACCCTATGACCCGCAATTGCACTACTGGATATTTACCCCAAAGATACAAATGTAGTGATCCAAAGGGATATGTGCACCGCAATGTTTATAGCAGCAATGTCCACAATAGCCAAACTATGGAAAGAGCCAAGATGTCCATCAGCAGATGAATGGATAAAGAAGATGTGGCATACATAAACACACACACACACACACACACACACACACACACACACACACACGCACACAGTGGAATAGTATGCAGCCATCAAAAAATGAAATATTGCCATTTGCAATGACATGGCTGGAACTAGAAGGTATTATGCTAAGTGAAATAAGGCAATCAGAGATAGACATGTATCATATGATCTCACTGATATGAGGAATTCCCTTAATCTCAGGAAACAAACTGAGGTTTGCTAGAGTGGTTGGGATGGGAGGGACGGGGTGGCTGGGTGATAGATATTGGGGAGGGTATGTGCCATGGTGAGCACTAATGAAGGGGGGAAAATTGGAGGGGGGAGATGAACCATGAGAAACCACAGACTCTGAGAAACAAACTGAGGGTTTTAGAGGGGAGGGGGTGGGGGGATGGGTTAGCCCAGTGATGGGTATTAAGGAGGGCACGTATTGCATGGAGCACTCGGTGTTATAGGCAAACAATGAATCATGGAACACTACATAAAAAAAATAAAAATAAAAATAAAAAAATAAAAAATAAAACAATAAATACAGCAGTGAAACTCCAAAAACAAAAAAAGAAGAAGAAGAAGATATAGAAAATCTGAACAGACCAATTACCAGGAACAAAACTGAATTGGTAATCAAAAAACTACCAAAAAATGAAAATCCAGAACCAGATGGGCTCACAGGTGAATCCTACTAAACATTTAAAGAAGAGTTAATACCTGTTCTCAAACTACTCCGAATTATAGAAGAGGAAGGAAAGCGTCATGTATATCCTACAAGACCAGCATTACCCTGATACCAAAACTAGACCACTCCATAAACAAAGAAAACTATAGGCCAATATCCCTGATAAACACAGATGCAATAATTCTCTACAAAATATTAGCAAACTAAATCCAACAATACATGAAAAGGATCATTCACCACAGTAAAGTGGGATTTATTCTGGGGATGCAAAAATAGTTCAACATTCACGAATCAATTTGGTACACCACATTAACAAAATGAAAGATAAAAATCATATGATCATCTCAATAGATGCAGAAAAAGCTTTTGACAAAATTCAACATTTGTTCCTTCAACAAAGTGGGTTTAGAGGGGACATACCTCAACATAATAAAGGCCATATGTGAAAAACCCACAGCTAACATCATACTCAATGGGGAAAAGCTGAGAGCTTTTCCTCTGAGATCAGAAACAAGAGAAGGGTGTTCATCTTACCACTCTTATTCAACATAGTACTGCAGGTCTTAATCAGATAAGAAAAAAATTAAAAGCATCTATATTGGTAAGGAAGAAGTTAAACTGTCACTATTTGCAGAAGACATAATACTATACACAGAAAACCCTAAAGACTCCATCATAAAACTATTAGAAATAATAAATGAATTCAGTAAAGTCACAGAATACAAAATTAATACCCAGAAATTGGTAGCATTTCTATACACTAATAACAAAGTAGGAGAAAGAGAAATTTTAAAAACAACATTTATAATTGCACCAAAATGAATTAAATACCTAGGAATAAACTTAACCAAGGAGGTGAAAGACATATATTCTGAAAACTATGCAACACTGATGAAAGAAATTGAAGACAACACACACAAATGGGAAGTTATTCCATGCTCAAGGATTGGAAGAATTAATATTGTTTAAATGTACATACTACCCAAAGCAGTCTACAGATTCAATGCAATCTCTATTAAAATACCCAGAGTATTTTTCACAGAACTAGAACAAATAATCCTAAAATTTGTATGGAACCACCAAAGATCCCAAAGAGTCAAAGCAGTCTTGGTAAAGAAAAACAAAGCTAGAGGTAACACAATTCCAAATTTCAAGATATACTACAAAGCTGAGTAATCAAAACAGTATGGTATTGGTACAAAAAGAGACATACAGATCAATGAGATGAAATAGAGATCCCAGAAATAAACCTATACTTATATGGTCAATTAATATATAACAAAGGAGGCAAGAACATACAATGAGGAAAAGACAGTTTCTTCAATAAATAGTGCCGAGAAAACTGGACAGCTACATGTGAAAGAATGAAACCAGACAACTTTCTAACACCATACACAAAATTAAACTCAAAATGGATTAAAGACCTAAATGTGAGACCTGAAACCATAAAAATTCTAGAAGACAATATAGGCAGTAATTTCTTTGACATTGGCTGTACCAACATGTCACCTTGAGTAAAGGAAACAAAAGCAAAAATAAACTATGGGGACTACATTAAAATAAAAAGTTTCTGCACAGTGAAAGAAACCATCATCAAACCAAAAAGCAACCAACTGAATAAGAGAGGACATTTGCAAATGATTCAAAAAGGGGTTAATTTCCAAAATATATAAGGAACTTATACAACTCAATACCAAAAAAACACAAATAATCTGATTAAAAATTAGCAGAGGACCTGACTAGACGTTTTTCCAAAGAAGGCATACAGATGGCCACAGACAAATGAAAAGATGCTCAATATCACTAATAATAAGGGAAATGCAAATCAAAACTAGTGAAAGATCACTTTGCACCTGTCAGAATGGCTCTAATCGAAAAGAGAAAAAATAACAAGTATTGGTAAGCATGTGGAGAAAAAGGAACCCTCATGCTCTGTTGGTGGGAATGTAAATTGGTAGAGCCACTATTAAAAACAGTGTGGACATTCCTCAAAAAATTAAAAATATATGATCCAATAGATCCAATAATTCCACTACTGGGTATTTACCCAAAGAAAAATGAAACACTAATTGAAAATGATATATGCATCCCTATGTTTACTGCAGCAATATTTACAACAGCCAAACTATGCAAGAAGCCCAAATGTCAACTGACGAATGGATAAAGAAGACAGATGATGATAGATAGATGATAGATAGATAGATGATAGATAGATAGATAGATAATAGATAGATGATAGATAGATGATAGATGATAGATGATAGAGATAGATGATGATAGATGGATAGATAAATAATAGACAGACAGAATTCACTATTATTCATCCACAAAAAGAATGAGATTTTGCCATTTGTGGCAACATGAATGGACTCAAAGGATATTATACTAAATGAAATAAGTCAGACAGAGATAGACAAATACCATATGATCTCAATTACATGTGAAATCTAAAATAACAAAACAAATGAATAAACAAATAAGAAGCAGAATCACACCTACAAATACAGAGAATAAACTAATGGTTGCCAGAAAGGAGAGGGGGGGGAGGTGAGCAAAATGGGTTAAGGGGAGTGGGAGATACAGGTTTCCAGTCATGGAATGAATAAGTCATGGGAATAAAATGTGAAGCCCAGGGAATATAGTCAATGGTACTGTAATAGCATTGCATGGTAACAGATAGTAGCCACACTTGTGGTGAGCACAGCATAACATATAGAGTTGTTGAATCACTACATTGTATACCTGCAATTAATGTAACATTGTCTGTCAACCATACTTAAAAAAGTGGGGGGGGGAAGACAATACAGAGAATAAGAAAATATTTGCAAATTATCTATCTGATAAGGGAATTGTATCCAGAAAATATAAAGAATTTTTCCAACTCAACACAGACAACCTGGTTAATAAACGGGTTTAAATAAATGGGAAAATAAGTAACTAAATAAATAAATGGGAAAAATATATTTTTTCCAAAGACAATATACAAATAGCCAATAAACATGAAAAGATGCTCAATATCCTTTATTTTTTTAATTTTATTTTATTTTGTTATGTTAGTCACCATACAATACATCATTAGTTTTTGATGTAGTGATCCATGATTGTTTTCTTATAACACCCAGTGCTCCATATCATTAGCCATCAGGAAAATGAAAATCAAAACCATAATGACATACTATTTTATTCTCTCTAGGATGGCTATAATCAAAAAGGCAGATTAATGAGGATGTAAGGAAATAGGAATCCTCATACACTGCTGGTGGGAATATAAAATGGTGCAGTCACTTTTGAATATGGTCAGACAATTTCTCAAAAGGTTTTACAGATTTACCATATGACCCAGCAATCCTATTCCTAGATAAACACCCCAAAATAAATAAAAACACATATATAGAGACATATATATATACTCAAAACTGCTATGCAAATGCTCATAGCAACATTATGCATAGTAGATAAAAATGGAGTCAACACAAATGTCCATTAATTGATGAATGAGTGGATCAATAAAATGTGGTATATCCATACAGTAGGATATTATTCAGCAATAAAAATAAATGAAGTACTGATATACAATACAACATGGAAGAAACTTGAATATATTATGCTAAGTGAAAGAAGTCAGTGTCAAAAGACCACATATTTCATGATTTCATTTACATATTATGTCCATAATAAGAAAATCTTTAGGAACAGAGAGTATATTAGTAGTTGCCTAGGAGCTGGGTGAGATGGGGGGCTTGGGAAAAAAAGAGAATGACTTGTGTGTGGGGTTTCTTTGGGGGGTGATAAAATGTTCCAAAATTGATAATGATGATTGCACAACTCTGAGTATATTAAAAACAATTGACAACAGATGTTGGCAAGGATGTGGAGAAAGGGGAACCCTCTTATCATATTGGTGGGAATGCAAACTGGTGCAACCACTATGGAAAACAGTATGAAAATTCCTCAAAAATTTAAAAATAGAACTACCCTATGACCCAGCAATTGAACTACTAGGTATTTATCCAAAGGATACAAACAAAGTGATCCTAAGGGGCACCTGCAAAACAATGTTTACAGCAGCAATGTCCACAATAGCCAAACTATGGAAAGAGCCCAGATGTCCATTGACTGATGAGTGGATAAAGAAGATGTGGTGTATATTACACAATGTAATATTAGCCTTCAAAAAGAATGAAATCTTGCCATTTGCAACGATGTGGATAGAACTAGAGGATATTATGCTAAGTGAAATAAGTCAGTCAGAGAAAGATAAATACCATATGATTTCACTCATATGTGGAATTTAAGAAACAAAACAGAGATGAATGAACAAAGGGGAAGGGAAGGAAAAATAAAATAAGATGAAAGTAGAGAGGGAGGCAAACCATAAGAGACTCTTAACTATAGGAAACAAACTGAGGGATGCTGGAGGGGAGGTGGGTAGGGTGTGTGGGGTAATTGGGTGATGGGCACTAAGGAGGGCACTGGATATAATGAGCACTGGGTGTTATATGTAACTGATGAATCACTACCCCTGAAACTAATAATAGAGTATACATTAACTAAATTGAATTTAAACTTAAAAATTTAAAAACAAAAACAAAAACATTGAATTGTACACTTAAAAAAAGAGAAATGGAAAAAAAGTGCAAATTTCTAATATTTGGAATGAAAAAAAGGACATCACTACAGGGAATACAAACTTTAAAAAGATAACAAAATAAAACTGTGAACTTCCTACCAATAAATTTGACAACTATTTGACAACTATACAAAATAGACAAATTCTTGAGTTGCACAAATTATCAAAACTGATTATGATGATTAGTTTTATTTTTCAATTTGACTGTGTCATGAAATGCCTAGATATTTGGTCACATATTATTCTGAGTGTTCCTGTAAGAGTGTTTTTCAATGAGATTAACATTTAAATCAGTGGAATTTGAATAAAATAGATTGCTCTTCTACTTAACAAAAGACATCATGTTCAAAAATAGACAAATTTGTGAGAGATTAGGAGAGAATATTAGCAAAATCTAAAACTAGAATTAAATGTTCTAAAATTTAAATTTTTAATAAAAAATTCTGTGAGTCATCAAGAAAAAAGAAGAGCAAGAATGAGTAAAAAGTATAAATACATAATTCAGAGAAAGGAAAAGCAGAATGACTAAAAAGTTAATTTAAAAAATACTAAGAAATGGGGCACCTGGGTGACTCAGTCATTGTCTGCCTTCAGCTCAGATCATGATCCCAGGGTCCTGGGATCGAGCCCCACATCAGGCTCCCTGCTCCGTAGGAAGCCTGTTTCTTCCTCTCTCACTCCCCCTGCTTGTGTTCCCTCTCTCACTGTGTCTCTCTCTGTCAAATAAATAAAATCTTTAAAAAAAAAAAAACTAAGAAAAATAATAATAATTAAAAAATAAAATACACTAAGCAATCAGAAAAATTAAATCAAAATAATGAGGACGACCTTCAACCATCATATCTGTAAAGAAGAAATTGGATAATATCTAATACAGTTATGGATATAAGAAATCAAGACACTTAATCTAATTATGGTAGGATTGCATAAGTATCCTAGAGGGAAATCTGGTATAGTTAGAGAAAAATATGTTTGAACCCCCTGATTCAGTAAACCTACTCTTAGGTATATACCATAGGGAAACTTTCACACGTCCATTAAGAAAATGGTAAATGACAATATTCCTCCTAATGTATTAGTAGCAAGGTCCCAACCTAAATGTTGCCTATAATAGGGCACCTGGGTGGCTCAGTCAGTTGAGTCAGCCCTTGGCTCAGGTCATGATCTCAGGGTCCTGGGATCGAGCCCTGCATGGGGCTCCCTGCTCAGCAGGGAGTCTGCTTCTCTCTCTCTCTCTCTCTCTCTCTCTCAAATAATAAAAATCTTTAAAAATAAGTAAATAAATAAAATGTTGCCTTATGAGATTGCACTCTTGATTTCCATCTCCCTCTAAAGGGAATAGGGCTGGACAGGTTCCCCCAGGGCAGGGCCCCAAAGGCCACTGAGACTATTAGAGTCTTAGCTTTACTGGTCAGAGCTCCAACATCAGTGGAGCCAGAACCCATGCTATAGCATCCTCTGTAAGTGAGCCTGTGAAGGAAAGCCTGGAGAGGCACCTTCACTGCACAGACATCAAGATTTGCCAGAGGTCAGGGTCCTATCTCTTCAATCCAGATGTGTATCACTGTCCTTTCCTGAGTCAAGGTGCTTGAGTGGTCTAAACAGAAGGAATAGGGATTGTGGCCCGTGTGACAAAAGAACTCTTCTTAACTGCCATCTGGGGCTTCATGTACCACGGATATACTTAAGCTGGAGC
Organism: Callorhinus ursinus; assembly: GCF_003265705.2. Lineage (NCBI taxonomy): Eukaryota > Metazoa > Chordata > Mammalia > Carnivora > Otariidae > Callorhinus > Callorhinus ursinus. The sequence goes on along the minus strand of NW_027397111.1, from coordinate 10,874,376 downwards.
TCACCCATGGAATATTAACCAATGTCTTGGGATAGCTGAAACACAGGACCCAGTCAAATGAATTGATGTTTTTGATCTGACGTCTGTAAATCTAGAAGCCATACAAGAGGAAATCTGTGTATATATACTTGATTCATTAAGGAAGACATAAACTCACTCTATGTCATGACAAAGGTCGGAAAACAAAGATGTGTATAAGAGCGTGGAGAGGGAGAATAATTTATCTTAGTTCAAGATAAAGAATTTCTAAAAGCTGGAATCCTAATACTAGAAAAAGCTGCCAGAAAAAAAAAAAAGTAATTTCCTTTCTGTTTCTGGATCCAGTCCATAATTTGAAAGATAGACTGGTGGAAATATTTCACAAATTTATCCAAATACCTTGAGGCTAGACCTTTTCATCCCCTCCAAATTTCAAAGTCTGTGTTTCCAGATTACCATAACACAGTTCCATCCTGGAGCCTCAGGAAAGGGCCTAAGTTAATTCCCTGCATTGGTCTTCAACTTCACATGGCTTCCTCAGCCTGTCCCTCATGGGGGCCAGACATAATTAATTAGCTTTGGGGCCTCAGTCCAACTGGCCATAGATGGTCTCTGATTTCAGAGGAAGATTGAAAAAGGAAACAAAAAATATATATGTATATCCAAGTACTTTACCTAGAGTTGATACTCATTGCTTGTTGAGTAAATCATTGATTGAAGAGACAGGAGGGGAAAAAAAAAAGAAAAAAGAAAAACAAGAAAAAAAAAAGAATAGAAAATAAGATGGAAAATTCTTCCTTTGTGCTCTGCAGAAAGTCTATCCTAGCACTGGAAATAATCTTTCCAAGACTACTCAGAAAATTAAAAAAAAAATTCTGTTTCTCCTAGGTTTCCTTATGGATCCTCTTTTCCTGCAGCAGGGGTGCTTCCACGTGGCTGGATCCTCTAGAAATCAGGCAGGGATCCTTCATCCAGTTTAACTAAGGTGAGATTTGAGACTGTGCTAAGAATGAAAGTGCTTGAGCAGAGGAGAAGCTGGAATAAAAATGGAGTGCAAAAGACCTGATAGGAGGAAGTAGTGTCAGAATTTAACATTGAAATTTTTGCATGTGCTTTAATAGAATTAACTGGTGTAACAGCAAATCTGCCTGTGTGCTGTGTCTCACTGGCACAAATGAGACAACTTTAAAACCACTCTGAAATTTATGGAGGCATTGTTAACATATGCTATCCTTAATAACAGGAAAAGAAGTGGGAGGTAAGATAAACTCTCCATGTGTCTTGAAATGACTTTTGCCTCCAGAGAGAGACACACAGTTCATGGCAGACACTAATAGGACAGCATTCCCTTGATTTTAAAGCAGAACATCAAAAGGAATGAAGAGAGGAGTTGGGGGAAGAGGAGGGTAATTCCCACTATCTTCCTCAGACCCAGCAGTTCCCAGGGCCATTGGTAAGAAGGTCCATGTCTAGGAAAAAACAAAATGATCAGGACTGGAAGTGTAGAAGCAAGGACAAACACAGATGGAAACAAGTGTGTCATTTTAACAGCTACATGAAATAGATTTTGATGTCTGAAAGCTATTTTCAGTTCTCCATTCATACTTTAAAAATCCTTTCATATCTCCTCAGCCCCCATTCCAAAACTACCTCTTTACTATTGTAATCAATTTTCAAAAATTGTTGCTACCCTGAGGGGATGGATTTCTCCCTTTTACAGAGATTGAGGAACCAAACGATATCATGGCATTATAGGGCTCAGAGGAATTTTTTTTTTAAGATTTTATTTATTTATTTATTTTTATTTATTTATTTATTTATTTGAGAGAGAGAGCGTGCAAGAACACAAGCAGAGGGAGAAACCGGCAGAGGAAGAAGCAGGCTCCCTGCCAAGCAAGGAGTCCAATACAGGATTCAATCCCAGGAGCATCAGATTATGACCTGAGCCAAAGGCAAATGCTTTTTTTTTTTTTTAATGTCTAGTTAGCCACCATATAGTACATCATTAGTTTTTTATGTAGTTTTCAGTGATTCAATATAACACCCAGTGCTCATCATAACAAAGGCAGATGCTTAACCAACTGAGTCACCCAGGTGTCCCAGGGCTCAGAGGAATTCTGAGAGACTATCCAACCAATGTTCCTTTGCAGATTAGATGTAGTACAGTATAGGTGACTAAAAACTGGGTTTAAGATGAAATAGAATTTTGCATCTAGATTGAAAGTTTTACAATCTATGATCTTTACTCCTGTGATCAATCTTTCTTCCCATCATTTTCCTCATTTGTAAAGTCATATTAAGACAGAGCTCACATAGTTGTTTTAATACTAAAGTGAGATAATGTTCCTAATATATTTTAACACAGTGCCTGGTAAGTACTGAAAACCCATTCAATACACTGCAGACATTTTTATTTTCCTGCTAGCTAAACAAATGCAAAACAGTGGTTTAAATACTGATGAAGCAGAGTAATTTCCAATTATGGGATGACACCAGAGCAGAAATCAGTACCAGATGGACAAATCTAGGGACCCCACACAGCATGATTTTAAAGACTCCAGACATGCTGATGTCAAACATTTTGCAGGCATCTCTCACTGCAACAGGTAACTCTCACAGCCTTCTTTGGATTTGCCTTTAAAATTCAGCAGGAGGGGAGTCCTGGGAACACTTTACTTCATGAAGTTAAATCTTGTGAATGAAGTTAATCTTCACCTACACTCTCAAAATATTCTGCATGCTACTCTGTCACTATTCTTATCATTATATTTACCTATCCTTATCATCCCCGGTGGATTGTCACTTCCTTGAGAACAAGGATAATACTTAATCTTTGTGTCTGGTGAATAAAAGACACATAGGAAGAAAGGAGTGACAATGCTGTACAGTACTTGCTGTGGAAGTTGGGGACAGTAGCTGAGCAACTGGGTAAAGGGATTCAGAGAGTAATAACTGAAGACCAATCTCACCAGCTTCTCAGTACCGAAATCAGAGGGCCTATTTTTTTCAAAAGTAAGGATGCTGCCTCACAACTAACTGAAATTACTCATTCTATTTTATAAGATTGCTTCATTAAGAAACTAGAAATATTCCAGAAATGAGAAGAAACAAAATTTGCTAAAGACTGAAATTAATTTCTCTTTCTGTATATAATATGCAAAATCTCCAGTTAAAGCAAAATAACCTGCTAGAGCCCAAAATTGATTCCAATGAACCTGAATTTTTCTTCCATATTAACTACAGTTCAGAGGCTAATTCTAATCCTAACTTTTTAAATCATCAAAGAAAATCTGTAGAAACAAAACCCACAAGATGACACCTCACAGAAATGGTTCCACTGGGGTTTCAGAGTTCCTCCTGAATTGTTTTGTCAGGTCCCCCAGTTGGCAGCACTGACTATCCCTGCCCCTCAGCCTCCTCTTCCTCTTGGCCATGGGGGCCAACACTATTCTCCCGATCACCATCCGGCTGGAGGCCTCTCTACACCAGCCTATGTACTACCTACTCAGCCTCCTCTCTCTACTGGACATGGTGCTCTGTCTCACTGTCATCCCCAAGGTCCAGGCCATCTTCTGATTTGACCTCAAGTCCATCAGCTTCTATGCCTGCTTTCTCCAGATGTACATCATGAATTGCTTCCTTTCTATGGAGTCCTGCACATTCATGGTCATGGCCTATGACCGCTATGTAGCCATCTGCCACCCACTGAGGTACCCATCCATCATCACTGACCAATTTGTAGCCAAGGCTGCCATTTTTATTTTGGCCAGGAATGCACTTCTTACTGTGTCCATTCCCATCCTCTCTGCCTGGCTCCAATACTGTGGGAGAAATGTCATTGAGAACTGCATCTGTGCCAATATGTCTGTCTCCAGGCTCTCCTGTGATGATGTCACCATCAATCGCCTCCTCCAATTTGCTGGAGGCTGGACACTGCTAGGATCTGATCTCATCCTCATCTTCTTCTCCTACAGCCTCACCCTTCGAGCTGTGCTGAGACTCAGGGCAGAGGGTGCTGTGGCCAAGGCCCTGAGCACGTGTGGCTCCCACTTCATCCTTATCCTCTTCTTCAGCACCATCCTTCTGGTCTTTGTGCTCACTCTTGTAGTGAAGAAGAAGGTCTCCCCTGATGTGCCAGTCTTGCTCAATGTTCTCCACCATGTCATCCCTGCAGTCCTCAACCCCTTTGTTTATGGAGTGTGAACCCAGGAGATCAAGCAAAGAATCCAGAGATTACTGAACAAAGGGTGGTAATAAGGACAATTGGATCTCTGCATCCCTAATATAGGATGATTTATAAATCAGTCAGTGGAAAATTGGGTTGAAACTCATAGCTTCACATAAGTTGAGACATTAAGATCAAGGAAAGAATTAAGTTTAAATCTGAAACAATTTCTTGACTCTAGCCCTCTGCTTCAAGTCCTAATACTTTCCTGAGAAAAATATGGCATTTCTGTGAATTTTTAAATTTTTTCCCCAATATTTGTAGTTCTATTTTGTCTAAATATGAACACTTAGGAGGATGAATTCTATAGTTGAGAACCAAATCCCAGTTAATATTATATTTACTACTTCTGTACAGGTAATTTTAAAATATATATATATAACTGTGGGGCATTTGTTGACTCAGTCAGTTAAGCATCTGACTCTTGATTTGGGCTCAGGTCATGATCTCAGGGTCATGAGATCAAGCCCTGCATTGGACTCTGTGCTCAGCAGGGAGTCTGCTTGAGATTCTCTCTCTCTCTCCCTCTCCCTCTGCCCCTCTCCCCTGCACTTGTGCTCTCTCCAAGATAAATAAATCTTTAAAATATATGTATTTATAACTGTGGATATTAATGTCCTTGATTATAACATAATTATTAATTTATTATTGTTTTTAACCTAGTTGCATAATGCAGTTGAAAAAGACCACAGTACTTAAATGTCAGCTCTGAATGACAAAAAATAGCTGGAGTTCATGTGTAAATCTCTTTCACTTACCTCCAAACAAGCCAATAATTTTCTTCTCCTCCTATCCTTGATCAAGCAAAGATTGTGTCTTTCTGGTGCAACCCTCAAAAGGGTAGAGCTCTGGCAAGAATTGTTCACATGTGGAGAAATGGGATTTACTGAGTTTCAGAGAAGTTATCACAAAAAGCCTCTTCTTTGGTGTTTTCACACCATTGTCTATGCTTGAAGCTTCATCTTCAGGATTCAAAGACTCACTTTGTGATATGTATACAGGGCTCTGCTTTGATGTATTAATATGTCACAGCATCAGAAGATGTTCCAGTAATGAAACTTTAATATACTAAGACCACTATTAATTGAACAAAGATTTTCTAGGCAACTGCTCTGGTATAGGAACTTTGTCAGAGTTCGAGGGCACAAAGATGCACAGAACAAATTTACAGTCATTGAGGAATACATATGTTGTTTAGACAGAATATAAAGCAATCTAGACCCTATAACACTGAAGTAATATTTTCTTCCACATAGAAGAAGGTAGAAAGAAATGAGGTATAAATAAGTACATTAAGCAACTTGAAAAAGAGAAAAATCCTGAGATGGTGAGTTAGAAGTTCTGCACTCCAGTACTTGCACAACCACATACAAGATTTGTGACCAGGAACAAATTAGTAGCCTCACTGAGGTTCAGCATCTTCATCTGTTACATGAAAACAATGAACTAGTTATTTTAAAATAGATTTCTCATTCTAAGAGTCTATGAAACCATGTTCTGCCTTAAGATAGGTATTACTCATGCTGTTGAGTCTTGTTTCCATACTTCTTGCCTTTAAGCATGGGCATGAACACATCCCCCATTCCCTCATGATAGTTGAAACTAAATAGGAAATATAAACATTGTATCAGGGATAACTTCCAAATAGTACAATTTATGATTTCATTCACAGGTTGAAATTCAAGCCTTCCTGAAAGATCCTTTATATATGCACATCATTTACAGGTCCCAGCCTGCATTCACCTGCCCAAAGGAAGTCTATGGTCCTTCCTAATGGGAGGGCTCCATGTATGTTTACTTCTTGGTCCAATAGCCATGAGGCCTCCCCCATGGACAAAGCATACTGAAAAAGTTGTCATACTATTTCAGTCTTCATCTTGTCTTTAGGATTCACATGTTTCCAGAATTCCCAGAATTACTAATGGGGAAAATATCAATTCAGGGAAGTCCTACTATACCTAAAATTATAGGTTCCTGTCTTCTGACCCTAAGATGAAAATGCCTCAAAGTCCGCTATCAGTACAGTTCCCAAAGCCTAGGCCATTTGTCTTGAAATAAACTATTTGACAAATTACTGACCTATTTAAGGTTTGGTCTTCCACACGTTGTCTGTTTCTTTAATCCTCCATTCAGTAATGAAAATCATCTTTCTTCTAATGGTCTTTGGTTTCACTACTGTTGAATTCCTATTAGCATCTGCTTGAAAATGAAAATACATGTACATCATCCTAATAATACAATAATTGCAGGGAATATTAGGTCTAAATTCCATTCACATAATACATCTTTATTATATAGACCAGATATCCAACTAAAATTTCACTGATGAAATACTATTTCAGAGGAAGAACTTAATTCAACATACTTGTAACTAAATACCAAGGCTTCTGAAAATAAAAATAAGATTTACTTCTAAAAGCAAATTTAGTAATGTTCCCTCTATCCCTACACCCTGAAGAGTTTTAATCAGGAAAGGATGCTGTATTTTGTCAAATGCTTTTTCTCCATCAATTGAGAGGATTGTATGGTTCTTCTCTCTCCTCTTATTAATGTGTTCTATCCACCTGATTGATTTGCGAATGCTGAACCACCCTTGCATCCCAGGGATAAATCCCACCTCGTCATGATGGATAATCCTTTTAAGGTACTGTTGCATCCTACTAGACAGGATAAAAACCATCTATGAAAAGCCCACAGCAAATATCATCCTCAATGGGGAAAAGAGTAGAGCATTTCCCTTAAGATCAGGAACACGACAAGGACGCCCACTCTTGCCACTATGGTTCAACATAGTACTAGAAGTCCCAGCAACAGCAATCAGACAACAAAAAGAAATAAAAGGTATTAAAATTGGCAAAGAAGAAGTCAAACTCTCTCTTTTCACAGATGACATGATAGTTTATGTGGAAAGCCCAAAAGATTCTGCCCCTAAATTACTAGAATTCCTACAGCAATTCAGTAGTGTGGCAAAATACAAAATCAATGCACAGAAATCAATTACTTTTCTATATACTAACAATGTAACTGTAGAAAGAGAAAAAAGGGAATCGATTCCATTTACAATAGCACCAAAAACCATATAAGATACCTAGGAATACACCTAATCAAAGAGGTGAAGGATCTATACTCTAGAAACTACACAACACTTATGAAAGAACTGAAAAAAACACAAAAAGATGGAAAAACATTCCATGTTCAGGGATCGGAGAATAAACATTTTTAAAATGTCTATGCTGCCCAGAGCAATCTATACTTTCAACACCATTCCAACAAAATACGAATGGCATTTTTCAAAGTGCTGGAACAACCCTAAAATTTGTATGGAACCAGAAAAGACCGCAAATTGCCAAGGAAATGTTGAAAAAGAAAAACAAAGCTGGGGGCATCACGTTGCCTGATTTCAAGCTATATTACAAAGCTGTGATCACCAAGACAGCATGGTACTTGCACAAACACAGACACGTAGATCAATGGAACAGAATAGAGAGCCCAGATATGGAACTTCAACTTTATAGTCAATTAATCTTCGACAAATCAGGAAATAATATGCAATGAAAAAAAGACAGTCTCTTCAATAAATGGTGCTGGGAAAATTGGACAGCTATATACAGAAGAATGAAACTCGGCCATTCTCTTATACCATACACAAAGATAAACTCTAAATGGATGAAAGACCTCAATGTGAGACAGAAATCCATCAAAATCCTAGAGGAGAACATAGGCAGTAACCCCTTTGACATTGGCCACAGCAATTTCTTTCAAGACATGTCTCCAAAAGCAAGGGAACAAAAGCGAAAATGAACTTTTGGGACTTCATCAAGATAAGAAGCTTCTGCACAGCAAAGGAAACAGTAAACAAAACAAAGAGGCAACCCATGGAATGGGGGAAGGTATTTGCAAATGACACTACAGATAAAGGGCTGGTATCCAAGATCTATAAAGAACTTCTCAAACTCAACACCCCCAAAAAAATAATCAAGTCAAAAAATGGTCAGAAGACATGAACATACACTTCTCCAAAGAAGACATACAAATGGCTAACAGACACATGAAAAAATATTCATCATCGTTAGCCATCAGGGAAATTCAAATCAAACCCACATTGAGATACCACCTTACACCAGTTAGAATGGCAAAAATGACAAGGCAAGAAACAACAAATGTTGGAGAGGTTGTGGAAAAAGGGGGAACCCTCTTACACTGTTGGTACGAATGCAAGTTGATACAGCCATTTGGAAAACAGTGTGGAGGTTCCTCAAAAATTTAAAAATAGAGCTACCCTATGACCCAGCAATTGCACTACTGGGCAGTTACCCCAAAGATACAGATGTAGTGAAAAGAAGGGGCACATGTACCTCAATGTTCATAGTAACAATGTCCACAATAGCCAAATTGGAAAGAGCCAAGATGCCCTTCAACAGACGAATGGATAAAAATGTGGTCCATTTATATAATGGAATATTACTCAGCCATCAGAAAGGATGAATACCCAACTTTTGTATCAACATGGATGGGACTGGAGGAGATTGTGCTAAGTGAGATAAGTCAAGCAGAGAAAGTCAGTTATCATATGGTTTCACTTATTTGTGGAACATAAGGAATAGCACGGAGGACATGAGGAGAAGGAAGGGGAAAATGAAGGGGGAGAATTGGAGGGAGAGATGAACCATGAGAGACTATGGACTCTGGGAAACAAACTGAGGGTTCTAGAGGGGAGGGAGGTAAGGGGATGGGTTAGCCTGGTGATGGGTATTAAGGAGGGCACGTACTGCGTGGAGCACTGGGTGTTATACACAAACAATGAATCATGTAACACTACATCAAAAACTAATGATGTACTGTATGGTGACTAACATAACATAATAAAAAAATAAAAATAAAGTATCTTCTAATCTCTAAAAAAATAAAAAATAAAAGCAAATTTTATCAACTATTATGAAATAGATAATGCTTACAACCTGTACATATTTTCCAACATCCGTCCATCAATCCTCCGAAAGTCATTTCTAATTGAGATTCACATCAACTTACCTCAAAGCAAACCCAGATTTTTCCGTTTTTAAGATTTTTTTAAAGATTTTTTATTTATTTGACAGAGAGAGACAGCGAGAGAGGGAACACAAGCAGGGGGAGTGGGAGAGGGAGAAGCAGGCTTCCCATGGAGCAGGGAGCCCAATGGGGGGCTCAATCCTAGGACCCTGGGATCATGACCCCAGCTGAAGGCAGACACTTAATGACTGAATCACCCAGGTGCCCCTAAGATTTTATTTATTTATTTAAGAGAGAGAGCATGACCTGTGAGATGGGGAGGGGCAGAGAGAGAGGGAAAAGCAGACTCCCTGCTGAACAGGCAGCCTGACATAGGGCTTGATCCCAGGACCCTGGAATTATGACCTGAGCTGAAGGCAGACACTTAACTGACTGAGCCACTCAGTGTCCCAGAAACCCAGATTTTTCAATACAATGTCAGAATAAAACTTTGATTAAATGGTTCCCCAGAACTCAGGAATTTATCACAAGCTACTGCTCCTTAAAACATATCTTTGAAATATTGTATATTATTAAAAACTCTATTTTTGTCTACTTAATTTTTTAAATGTGTAAAGAAAAATTCTGACTTTCTTAAAAATTTTTTGCCCAAGTTGTATGAGAAAAACAGATGTAGAGAACAACAGTGGCTGCATCCTATTCAAGGTATGTGATATGAATTAGGTTTTTCTCCAGCCGCTGATGTAAAATTCAGGAAAATTGATAGGAAAAGCCTTAATTGGACAAAAAATGTACTCCAAAAAAATGGCCATAGTAATAAATGAAATGTCTCTCATTCATTTATGCTTTACCACAGAGAGAAAAGGAGGCCAGGGAATTAGGGTAAATGATGACTTCTTTGTGCCAAAATAATGAGAAAGAATATAAAATATCAGAATGCAGGATAAAAAATTAAAATGATGGAAGGCTTATTTATTAGTTCTATGTATGTCAAACAGTCCCAAAATCCTGCAATGACAGGACTAAAACTGAAGATGAGCCATAAACAAATCCAGGAAAATGTTATTCCTAACTAGTTTTATTAGTGAATAATAAGGAATAATAAGGAATATTAATCTTAGAATAAGCAATGTTGGGGGGCGGAGCAAGATGGTGGAGGAGTAGGAGACCTAGATTTCGTCTGGTCTCAGGAATTCAGCTGAATAGGGATCAAACCATTCTGAACACCTACGAACTCAACAGGAGATCAAAGAGGAGAGTAGCAACAACTCTCTGAACAGAGAAGCGACCACTTTCTGGAAGGTAGGACGTGCGGAGAAGTGAACCCGAGGCGATATTTGGGAGGATAGATGGCGGGGGAGGGGTCTCCGCCGGCCGCTTCTGGCAAGTGCTAGAGCCGCGGAGCACAAAATCGAGACTGTTAGAAGTCGGCTCTGCTGAGAGACGTCGCTGCAGTGGCTAAGCAGGGGGTGGAATCCTCCCAGGACAGTGTGGTCTCAGGACCCTTGGGGTCGCAGAGGGACCGGGGGTGCCTGAGTGCGCCAGAGCTCCCAGGTATCGGAGCGGGGAAGCCGGCTGCAGAGACGGAGCTGAGGCGCGGGCTCTCAGCTCGGGGTTGCCATAAACTGTGATCCGCGGCCCAGTCGGGCCATTGCTCCTGCAGCAGGGACCCAACAGGCAGCAGATCTGGGGAGACTCCCCTTCCTTCCCGGGGAGGAGCGGCGCGGGAACGCACCGCAGGGATCTGCTGGGTTTGGAGACTCCACACGGGGTCGGGTGCCAGAGATAGCAACGCTCAGTCACAGGCCGGGTGAGCACGGAGTGCGGCCAGAGACCGGGGACAAGGGAGTGACTGCTTTTCTCTGTGGGCGCACTGAGGAGCGGGGCCCCGAGTTCTCAGCTCCTCCGGGTGGAGATTGGGAGGCCACCATTTTTGCCCTGGTCCTCCAAGGCTGTAGAGAGAGCTTGCAGGGAACAAAAGCTCCTGAGATCAAACCCGAGCAGC
>NW_027397111.1:10860617-10863078 GCF_003265705.2 Callorhinus ursinus | reverse complement strand
TTTTTAGAGTCATATTTTATCCCTTCATAGTAGTTACCCTTATTTTTAGCATATATATATAAGTTGTTCTCTCTTTAAAATTTTGAGATAGTTTCTTCTAACAGATCAAAATATACCCTAAATCACTAGTGTATGGCTCTGTTCTAGTCTCCTGCCTGATCACATTCTCTCCCTTTTTTCTTTTTTTTTTTAAATCTTCTTTCATTTTTCAAACAACTTCTTATCTTATCAAGTCCTTTTATAAAATCTTTTATAATTTTCATCTTTACAGTCATCTTCTATCCCTTCATTGTATCAACCCTTATTTTATACATATATGTCTTTCTTCCTTTAAAATTTTAGGAGGCACTTTTTTCTAACAGACCAAAATACGCCCAAAATCTAGTGTGTGGCACTGATCTATGCACTAGCCTGATCATATTTGATCACATTCTGCTTTTTTTGTATTGTTCTGTTATTGTGTTTATCTTTTTTTTTTCTTTTTTTTTTCTCTTTCTTTTTTCTTTCTTTCCCTTTCTTTTCCCCTGGTTTCAGGTCTTTTCTGCTTTGTATACAGTATATTTGCTGGGGACATTGTAAACCTGTTAGCATTTTGTTCTCTCATTCATCTGTTCTCCTCTGGACAAAATGACAAGACGAAAAAAAATCACCTCAGCAAAAAGAACAAGAGGTAGTACCATCTGCCAGGGACCTACTCAATACGGACATTAGTACGATGTCGGACCTAGAGTTCAGAATCATGACTTTAAAGATACTAGCTGGGCTTGAAAAAAGCGTGGAAGTTATTAGACAAACCCTTTCTGGAGAAATAAAAGAACTAAAATCTAACCAAGTCGAAATCAAAAAGGCTATTGATGAGGTGCAATCAAAAATGGGGGCACTAACTGCTAGGATAAATGAGGCAGAAGAGAGAATCAGTGATATAGAAGACCAAATGATGGAAAATAAAGAGGCTGAGAAAAAGAGGGAGAAACAACTACAGGATCATGAGGGCAGAATTCGAGAGATAAGTGATACCATAAGATGAAACAACATTAGAATAATTGGGATCCCAGAAGAAGAAGAAAGAGAGAGAGGGGCAGAAGGTATATTGGAGCAAATATTAGCAGAGAACTTCCCTAATGTGAGGAAGGAAACAGGCATCAAAATCCAGGAGGCACAGAGAACCCCTCTCAAAATCAATAAAAATAGGTCAACACCCCGACATCTAATAGTAAAACTTACGAGTCTCAGAGACAAAGAGAAAATCCTGAAAGCAGCTCGGGAGAAGAGATATGTAACCTACAATGGTAGAAACATTAGATTGGCAACAGACCTATCCACAGAGACCTGGCAGGCCAGAAAGGACTGGCAAGATATCTTCAGAGCACTAAACGAGAAAAATCTGCAGCCAAGAATACTATATCCAGCTAGGCTGTCATTGAAAATAGAAGGAGAGATAAAAAGCTTCCAGAACAAACAAAAACTAAAGGAATTTGCAAACACAAAACCAGCCCTCCAAGAAATATTGAAAGGGGTCTTCTAAGCAAAGAGAGAGCCTAAAAGCAGCAAAGATCAGAAAGGAACACAGACAACATACAGTAACAGTCACCTTACAGGCAATACAATGGCACTAAATTCATATCTTTCAATAGTTACCCTGAATGTAAATGGGCTCAATGCCCCAATCAAAAGGCACAGGCTATCAGATTGGATTAAAAAACAAGACCCATCCATATGCTGTCTGCAAGAGACTCATTTTAGATGCAAAGACACCCCCAGATTGAAAGTGAGGGGGTGGAAAACCATTTACCATGCTAATGGACACCAAAAGAAAGCTGGGGTGGCAATCCTTATATCAGACAAACTAGATTTTAAAACAAAGACTGTAATAAGACATGAGGAAGGACACTATATCCTACTTAAAGGGTCTATCCAACAAGATCTAACCATTGTAAATATCTATGCCCCAAAAATGGGAGCAGCCAATTATATAAGGCAATTAATAACAAAAGCAAAGAAACACATTGACAACAATACAATAATAGTGGGGGACTTTAATACCCCCCTGACTGAAATGGACAGATCATCTAAGCAAAAGATCAACAAGGAAATAAAAAATGACACACTGGACCAAATGGACTTCACAGACATATTCAGAACATTCCATTCCAAAGCAACGGAATACACATTCTTCTCTAGTGCCCATGGAATATTCTCCAGAATTGATCACATCCTAGGTCACAAATCAGCTCTCAACCGGTACCAAAAGACTGGGATCATTCCCTGCATATTTTCAGACCACAATGCTTTGAAACTAGAACTCAATCACAAGAGGAAAATCAGAAAGAACTCAAAAACATGGAGGCTAAAGAGCATCCTACTAAACAATGAATGGGTCAACCAGGAAATTAAAGAAGAATTAAAAAAATTCATGGAAACCAATGAAAATGAAAACACAACTGTCCAAAATCTTTGGGAT
>NW_027397111.1:10823643-10855617 GCF_003265705.2 Callorhinus ursinus | reverse complement strand
AATTGCACTACTGGGTATTTACCCCAAAGATACAAATGTAGGGACCCGAAGGGGTACGTGCACCCCAATGTTTATAGCAGCAATGTCCACAATAGCCAAACTGTGGAAAGAGCCAAGATGTCCATCGACAGATGAATGGATAAAGAAGAAGTGGTATATATACACAATGGAATATTATGCAGCCATCAAAAGGAATGAGATCTTGCCATTTGCAATGACGTGGATGGAACTGGAGGGTGTTATGCTTAGTGAAATAAGTCAATCAGAGAAAGACGTGTATCATATGACCTCACTGATATGAGGAAATCTTTTTTTTAAAGATTTTATTTATTTATTTGAGAGAGAGAGAGAGAATGAGAGATAGAAAGCACAAGAGGGAAGAAGGTCAGAGGGAGAAGCTGACTCCCTGCTGAGCAGGAAGCCCGATGTGGGACTCGATCCCAGGACTCCAGGATCATGACCTGAGCCGAAGGCAGTCGCTTAACGAACTGAGCCACCCAGGCGCCCTGATATGAGGAATTCTTAATCTCAGGAAACAAACTGAGTGTTACTGGAGTGGTTGGGGGTGGGAGGGATGGGGTGGCTGGGTGACAGACATTGGGGAGGGTATGTGCTATGGTGAGCGCTGTGAATTGTGCAAGACTGTTGAATCACAGATCTGTACTTCTGAAACAAATAATGCAACATATTTTAAGAAAAAAGAAAAAGAAGAAGATAGCAGGAGAGGAAGAATGAAGGGGAGTAAGTCAGAGGGGGAGACGAACCAGGAGAGATGATGGACTCTGAAAAACAAACTGAGGGTTCTAGAGGGGAGGAGCGTAGGGGGATGGGTTAGCCTGGTGATGGGTATTAAAGAGGGCACATTCTGCATGGCGCACTGGGTTTTATGAACAAACAATTAATCATGGAACACTACACTAAAACAAATGATGTAATATATGGTGATTAACATAACAATAAAAGATTAAAAAATAAATAAAAATAAATTTAAAAAAAGGACCCTGAGAGCCATTTAAACTCTATGATACATACGTTCCTCATTTGTGAAATCAATAAATGATATTTAACTTCAGATGTTGCTGTGGGGAGAAAAAAGGGCTATGATTTCCTGAGGTCCTGTTAGGCCAAGAGACACTATGAGCTGAGAGCATCAGAGAAGGGTACAAAAATGAGGCCACATTCACCTGGGAGAGGAGGACCCTCTTTGTAGGCAATGGCAAGAGAAGAAACATCTATGTGGATGTTCAGCACGATTGGTAAAAAGGTGCTAGGGGCTGGTAGATCCTAAGTTCTTTGGGGGAAGAAGGCAGGAGAGCAAAGTGTCAGGAGACATGGATAAGGTGTGAAGGCGTGGCCATGTGAGGTCTACCTGAGAGTAGGCATGACCATGTACACTGTAAGGAAGCACAGAGGATTTGAGACAGGGAATTGATGTACTACTGTAGATGGGACACAGGGAATCACACAGAAGGGAGGGAGGCTTCTGGAGAGTCCTGAGGAGTCTAAAGGAAAAGTGATGAAGATCTGAAGGAAGGCCACACAGGCAGAGAGAAGGATGTATCAGAGGCGTGGGGAGACCTACAAGATTTAGTGTAAGAGGATGAGCAGGCAGAGAGACCAGAATCCAAAATGTCACCAAGGACCTTTTAACTGACACAGACCTCCTATAACATTCATATTTTCTCCCAGGTGGTAATATACTTTCATCTCTCTTTTAGTAAATTCCTTAAGAGCTGGGACCATTCCTCCTCTCTTTCTGTATCCTCCTCAGTGAAGCTGAGGCTTCCTAATCTGAGAAATGAGGACTTGTTGGCCATCAGGGGCATTGCTCTGATATTCAATATCCAGTTCCATTCATTTGTACTGGCGGACTGACATTTACAAAGGGGTGACACTTGTTCTAAGTGCTATTGAACAAATATGGTCTCTGGCAATGATATATTGACAGTCTGGAAAGATCGGACAAGCCTTGAATAAACAAAATTACAACAGAAGACCCAAGCCCAGATGAGAAAACGGACGGATCACCTTGGCTCAGAGAGGAATTTAGACTAGCGCAGAAGGAAGATTCTGTGCCCAGCCAGGCACAGGGTCTTGGTCTCCCAGCCTTGATATGAGTGGGGTCTTTGAGTCTATGGAATTTGGATACCCTGGATGGACACAAAATGACTCAGCCTCATCTCTGATGAAATAAGAGCATTAGGTCAGTTCTTGCCACTCAGCCTTATGCCAGATCTAAGCATTTTGGCAGGGTCAGCATGGACACCAGGCCCTATTGAAAGAGTTCCTTTTGCTTTACAGACTAAGCTCCTGGACTCCCCTCCTCTCCTTCCTCACAATCGTCCTGCTTGGTACAGCTTGAGACTCACCAGCTTCAGAAACCTGCACTGCTACTGTTTCTGGCTGCTGGAGAAAACACTAAACTGGCCGCTGCAAGGGCTTTGGAGGCTGATTTTATGAACTCTGCCTCCACAACGGCCCCTCTCCCCATTGCTCACAGGAGCTGGTGCCCTTGGTAAGCACTAGGTCCCTGAGGCCCAATGGTCTATTTCCAAGAGAATATACTGTAAAAGGCTTGACTGTCAATAAAATAAGGGCAGGAGAGGTCAAAGGCTCTTGGGAAGTCTAAATAAAGAAACCCTGGGAAAAGAAGGGTAAGGAAACTGTGTGATGAGAATCTTCTCCTGGAAAATTTATGCAGATGCACCTGTGGGGAAAAACTGACTTTGTTGAGAGCCCTATAACTCTGTGGAGGAGGTGACAGAGGAACATAGGAGCATAGACCTCAGCCATCAAAGGAGCATAGACCTCAGGGAAGCATGGACCATGGGCAACTGGGGGCCAGGGAGCACTTTTCCTGTGAACCACTCTCCTGCAGTGGGAGCATCAGTGGTCTGGACCCAAGCAAATCCCTGGGAGGGACCCTGTTTACACACATGTGGTCTCATGTCCGAGATTTTACCTTCATGGCTGTTCTTGGTCTAAACTGTCACCTAAGTGTGGTTGCAGAAAGTTCAACTGCTAACGATCTTCACCTTCCACACAGCAACACCTGGCATTGTTTCCTTGGGAACAAGTGCAGCCACCACTCTGTATTGATGCACAGAAGGACTTCGAAAATCACCACTTCTGTGGACCTTCCCAGATGTGTCTTATGATAGGGATTCTCAAGCTAAATGTAGGATCTTTTGGGCTTTGGACACCGGAATTTTGGAGAGAGGAGAGCAAGTGTGAGTCTGGTTCTAGGTCTTACACTTTCTTACCCACAACTGCTGGAGGAGACATCAGGGCAGGAATGTAGATAGAATATAATCTTGTTCCCTGCATGCACTAACTACTCTCCTGCCCCCACCTCTGCCTTGCTACCTGGAGGTCCTGGCTGAAGTGCCAAGGACCTTGTCAGCATCAAATAGAGTTGATAGATATGCTAAATGAAGAAAACTATTTCATGAGTGAACCATCATTCTGTGAAAGAATGTTGCTAGCGCACACAGTTTACTCTGGGCAAAAGACCCTGATCCCTGTGTTTCTTCTAAATGAATAATCCCTCTTCACTGTCAGATCATAGGAATATTGGGAAGAGATAATTGGAGGTTTATGTTTGAACCCTTGTTCTAGTACTCTCTCATTGCTTTTCCTTGAAGAAAGTTCATCAGCTCTCAGAACCACAATTCCCTCATCTGAAATATAGGTATAACAAACTTTCCAACACAGATTTGTTGCAAGGATAAAATTACTTTTACTTTTTCATTGAACAAATGTTTTTACCCTACTTTGACAAAGCACTACATATTTGAGATATGCACATTAAAAAATGGTTTCTGCCACCTTACAGAGGGAGACCAAACTTTATATAAAGTCACACCAAGGATAACACAAGTAATAATAATAATAAATCTTTTTTTTTTAAGATTTTATTTATTTATTTATTTGACAGAAAGAGACACAGCGAGAGAGGAAACACAAGCAGGGGGAGTGGGAGAGGGAAAAGCAGGCTCTCCGCGGAGCAGGAAGCCCGATGGAGGGCTCGATCCCAGGACTCCGGGATCATGACCTGAGCTGAAGGCAGACGCTTAACAACTGAGCCACCCAGGCGCTGGGTGAGTTGAGGAAAATGCTCTCACCCAGCTCTGAGGAAGCACAGCACATGGACCCATAAACAGACCTCTTTTGGCTCCATTTATAGACAAATCAATATTTACTTTTTCAGGAGCAAGCGTAGGTCAAAGGAAACTCACAGCCTCTTTCTCAAACAGGACACAGTTCTTAATTCTATTATAAACATCGAAGTGAAGGCAATAAATTCAATGACTTTGTGGAGGAAATCCAACAAGGTCTGTCCTTCCCTGGAATATTAACTCATCAGGTCCCCCACCCGCTGTGTCCTAAGAGCAACGTCTCTTGACAGACCACAAGAACTCTGCACAAACGCAAGGACTGAGCAGAGAATGCACTGCTCATTTAAATCCCATGTCAGACTCCTGATGTCATCCTAGCAAATCTTAAGGCAGCTTTTAGGAATGTGTTTGGACAGTCCTGGGCTACAGACTGGGTCTGGAGGGGAGGGCATTCAGATCCCTGTACCCATCCACTAAGATGCAGCGTACCAATGTCCCTCTCTTCATCCTTACCGCTGATGGGGGGATGACTGGAAAACATGGAAGGGACTCAGAAAGTCTCCTTTGCTTCTCTCTTATGAGTCTAAAATAAAACCTGATGATCTACTTAATAAGGTTTCCGAAAGAGGCAAACAAGCAGCAGGTCAGGCTGTAGGGCTCACTGTCTCAGAGAGACCAGGGGAGCCACAAAATCTCCGGAGGTCTCCTACCACTTCTCACCCCTCCCACTGCACAGCTTGGAGTTCAGCTGACAATCAATGTGTATAAATGACAGAGATAAGGCTAAGTTCCCTAAACTGAGTTCTTCCTCCTCTTAGACACACAGATAAATTTACATTTTCCAGGCTCACCTATAGTTAGATGGGGCTATAAGACTGAGTCTGGCCAAGGAGATGGCACATACCTCTTCTAGGCAAATCTTCACAGCCTACTTGATGTCCTCTACTCTCTCTACCCACCACTCTGGCCAGTTGCACTTAATCCACTGAAGACATGCGGCCCTACAAATGATGGAAATACACAATGGAAGAAGTTAGGTTTTTTAAAAGACAGCGTGGAGGAGAACCTCCTCTTCTACATGTATTGGATGGATATCCTCAAAAAATAAAGTTGTATGTGTTAAACCCCTAACACATTGGAATTGTTCGTTTCAACAGCCAGCAACTTATCCTGACTAACGCTGCAGACACTGAGAAAATTGACAACAAATCTTAGAAAGATCACACAACAAGGAAAGCTGACATGTCTACTAAATAATAAATCTAGGGGAAATGGTTGGTTACAGTTGAAAATAATTGTGTGTGTTTGTGATTGTTGATTCCATTGACAAGTTGTTATGATAAGTAGATGAGCTTAGCAGAAAGTTGGCTGGCCTTCAAGCAGAAATAGAGAAAGTCTGTAAATGTGGGGTCTTGAAAAACTGTCCTACTGCTTGGGAGGTCAAAGGTTAAGAGAAAGTTTTAGATTGTCTTTGAAAAACACAGACTCACAGAAACCAGCCCCGAGAAGAGTAGATTATGTGTATAGTTGTCTTACTCAAGTCCAGTGGCCTTTGACACCATTACCTAGAAAGGAGTGGCATGGTGAACTGGAAAAGACAATAAAGAAACAAAAGAAAAATTTTAAAATTATGCTTAAGAACATATGTGCATATGATTACTAGTGCATGGAACTGCCCTGATACAAATAGCTCAGAAACCTGTTTGGTTTTTGACGGTGTTTATTGACAAAGACACCTAAGCTTGGCTTTTAAAGGAAGTTTTTGATTAAGGATTAAAGCAATTTTTGATCTTAATATTTTACGAGCTGGAAATAGGCTCCAAATGCAGTAATGCAAAAGAAGTCACGTGTTCCAGTGCCTGCATGACATAATGCCATGGGGGACAATGAAGAAGACACACACCCCCAAAGGCCGAACAAGGGGTCATAGAAACAATGGCAAGTTCCTCCCAGAGAACATAACCAGTGTCAGTTCAGGGAACTTCCACCACTTCAGTGGGTAAAAATGTGGCAGTGCCTGTCCCCCAAAGTATTCCAGCATTACCATGGAAAAGCTCCTGCTGAACAAATTCCACGCCTCACCTCCAAATGGGAATCTTAATGACGGGTACCAGTGTCTGCTCCACCATTACCTATGTGGTGAGAGGAGAAAAATGGTCCACGAGGAATCACATCAGGACCTGATGGAGAAGACACTCACTGCTCAAGATCTTGGACTTTGCGAGAGCCTGGGTGGTCTCCCTTGGGAAGAGGGTAAGCATTTTTACACGCAAGAGTTTCTCTTGTATCATTTCTCTTAAGAAATAAATATTCAGTGACCCAGCCTCACCTGTAGGCAACTGGATCTATGTGAGCACTGTGGCAAATGGAACGATAGAAAAAGTGATGTAAATCTCTCTCAGATTGAGCCACTAAAGTCTCCTACAAGATCCAGAACAATGGGTGCCTGGGTGGCTCAGACAGTTAAGGCTTTGGCTCAGGTCATGATCCCAGGGTCTTGGGACTGAGTCCCACATCAGGCTCCTTGCTCAGCGAGGAGCCTGCTTCTCCCTCTGCCTGCCATTCCCCTTGCTTGTGCTTTCTCCCTCCCTCCCTCTCTCTCTCTCTCTGACAAATAAATAAAATCTTTAAATGAAAAAAAAAATGCTTGTACATCAGCCAGATTCAGAAATATCTGTGGGGATCCCTAAGGGCTTAATACATGGAGGATCCACATATGGAAGAAGCTTGGTTCCCCAAGAGTTGACATGAAGCAAAGCCCCCATACACTGGAATGGGTTTGGATGAGAAGTAAACTAGTAGCGTGTAGTTACTGCGATATCTTTGTTGTAGTAACTAACTTTACTCTTGCATTGACTAATTCAATATATGACGGGTTTTGATGTGTATTGCCTCTGCTATCTATAATCCGGAGTGCAAAAACTTCAGAGAACTACAAAGCTGTCCAGGTGAAGTCTAAATATGTACCTCAATCCCTAGACAACATGATAGGAAAAATGGATTTAGTTAGCAAACACATCTGATTTCTCTATTGATTCTGGTCTGTTAGCTGAATGACTATTAGTATTTTACCTTTTTTTCAATTGCCTAATCTGCAAAATTGGGAATAATGATAGTTCATGGGCTATTTTGAGCATAATTTCTCTAAAAGTAGTTTATGTCTTGGTAACTGTCTATACTAATCACTAATGTGTTAACCACACATAAAGCACTCAACTAATTTTTGGTTGACGAGATGAAGAAATGAATAAACGTTATTACTATGTATAG
This sequence comes from Callorhinus ursinus, assembly GCF_003265705.2. Taxonomy (NCBI): domain Eukaryota; kingdom Metazoa; phylum Chordata; class Mammalia; order Carnivora; family Otariidae; genus Callorhinus; species Callorhinus ursinus. Next base: position 10,848,229 of record NW_027397111.1, on the reverse strand, counting down.
TCCTTAGTCAATACTGCTAATGTAACATCTTATTAAATACCAAGATACATTCTACCCTTGTGAATTCCAGACTCATGTCATTTATTTGATACTGATTTTGGATGTCACTGAAGAAAAGAAAATCAGAGTATAATTGTTATATCCTTTTCTTTTTTTAATCAATCATTAAATTCCCACATGCCTTACGAGCAGGAAGTACAGTATCTTCTTGAAGCCACTCACCACCTCTTGCCTAAGTGTTGGAGATCCCAGGAGTTTTCGTAACACAGAGTTGTCAGTCAGCTTTCAAACACCAAGCAGAGGTTGAGAACTGAATTCACCCCAATATTGCTATTCCTGAGAGCAGCCACAAGAGAGCAGTGTTGACTTGCAGGCTATGAAGCATTCATTTACTCTTGGCAATAACTCCAGGCTTTATAGACTCCCCGGCTGCACAGTTTGATGTCCCACACGGGGCCTCTGAGGTCACAGCTCTCATGCTAACACCCATTGGCTTAGAATATATCTGAAGAACAAGAGCATATCTGGACGACTATGTACTACAAGGCTCCCAAACTCCACTTTATTATATGTGGAAAATACAGTTTTGTTCCTTCAACAATATTTAGGTCTTTGTTTTGAGCCTTGGTCACCAGCATAAACGCCCTTTTTCCTCCAGATGATTTAATTCCAGGAGATTTGGTGATCTTTCTTGCTACTGGCTCTTCATTTAAATCTGTGCTCGTCCTGAATAGCAGTGTTCAATGATATTCTTCAAAGATACTCTTTTCCAAAAGGCTCTGTGTTCCTCTTGCAAATGTAACGTGCAAACCAGGGAGTGAGGCGAGTAGCTGGTATTGACTGCAGGCCAGTATTGACTGGCCTCTCCCTTCCCCCTTGTCGTATTTTTAATACACCCCCTTCCAGTACAATTGGACCACAGTCATTCTGTGTTGGCAAAGTGACTCCACAGGTTTCACTTAAACTGACAAAATATCTTATTTTTTTTCCAGCTTACTGAGATATAACTGACATACAGCAGGATAGAAGTCTAGGGTGTACGGCATAATGGCTTGACTTAAAAATATATTGTGAAATGATTACCACAAGTTTAGTTAATATCTAGTATCTCGTATATATACATAAAAGAAGAATTTTTTTTCCATGTGATAAGAACTTTTAGGATCTAGTCTCTTAGCAACTTTCAGATATACCATACAGCAGTATTAACTACAGTCGTCATGTGGTACATTACATCCCCAGTACTCATCTCTTAAAACTGGAGGTTTGTACTTTTCAAATGTCAATTTAAAATGCCTTTAGGTACTGCTACTTCATTCTATCCATTCAAGACATGTTCAAAGATTGTACTAAGAGGACATTTTTTTTGCAGTGGGAGCTTCATGGCAAAGGTGTGCTTGCCCTTCAAGCTCTGGCCCTTTGGGTAATGCTGTCCCTCCAACCTCCCATACACCGCATGGGGTGTATGAGGACTCACCCCAAATCTGTCTTAGAACCACTGTGTCCAGCTCCTTGAGCCACCTGCACTGCGCTTGACAATTCTGTGAGAAACTGTCATCCTCCTAACTTGTCTCCCAAGGACCAAAGCGGAGAGCCAGCCTCAAGTACATGTCATGTCTGTTCTGATACTTAGGGCTCTACTACTTGGAACAAAAGATGCATTGTAGACATGACTGGTTAACTCTTAGTCACTTCAATATCATAAGCAAGGGGATGTTTGCTGAGCCCCCTGATGTGCCAGAAGCTGTGCTCGTCACTCTGAGGGATGACAACAGGTGTGCTGGCCCCTACATCCCTTACAAATCCCTAACACAAGCTGTAGTTTCTACAACCATGTACTCATCATCCCTGGGCAAGTTTGAGTCAAACTTCTCATAATTATGGTGGCTGTTCGCACTGATCTAGAGAAGCCTAATGCAGGAACTAAGATCTGAATATGACCAACAAACAGGGATTCCTCTCTGAGTCCCTTCTGGTTTTGCACCTGGGAGAAGCATAGCAGAAGTGGAGAAAACACTCCTGGAGAGACCAACGGAGTGGACTAAGTGCTGGGCAATATCACCTGACAGTATGTATCCTGTTCCTATGGACTGCATCCTTTCTGTTAGATGTTTTTAAAACTAATTTTTGTAATCATCCACACAAGGGTTTTATGAAAATTAATGTTACCGTGCACAGATACTTGTATATTGCAAGTGCTCAAAACATTTGAGCTTTTGTTTTCATTGTCATTACATTACCATCATTGTTATCAGTATGTAAGGACGTTGAGATTATTTGTATCATTTTAGGTCCTCAGTGTTGAAGTTGGGCCTTCTGTCCTCTGACGGACAGGAGGAAGGTGGTGGTGGATAAACTCTTCCAGCAGCCATGAGATGGAGGGGAGCCCTGTGAGAGAATTATCTTGTGGAAAATGACAAATGCTGAGTCACAACTGTGGCTCTGGCTGGAGGAAATGAGAGCCAAGCCTGAGGGTAGTAAGAGCCCCCTCTTGTAGGCAAATGGATGTCATTTTCCTTTCCTGCTGTTACTGAGTGTGGCTTTGGAAGAGTCTGCCCTGGAGCCCACACAGTCCTGAGCTGCACTGACTGTGGGGAATCCCTGCAGTGTGATGTGGTCATTCTGTATTCCCGCTCGGAGCTAACTGCAGACCCTTCCATAGCTATAAAAGCTGCCCCTGTGACATTATGTTATGATGCCATGTCTCTTTGCATACCCGCACAGGAGGACTCGAGTCTGTGTCCAGTCCCTGGGAGCCAGTGTGCACTGCAGGGTGCTGCCTCAGTTGTCCCTCATGCGGTCACAAGCCCTCAGACTTAAAACTGACAGGAGCTGCACAGTCATTAACTCTTGCCTCTCAGCCCCAGACCTACCATCCAGATCGGCTTGGGATGCTGGGACTTGGACTCTGGGACTCTTCTTTGTCAGCTGGCTCCCTTTTAGTTTCCACCCACAGAGAACAGCTGGAAAAGACTGGAAGGCTAAAGCAGGGCAGGGGATACTTGCTTCTTCCTGTCCCTGTCTTGTCAGTATCCCCGAGCAATGACTCTTCACCCGACAGTGGAGTTGATTCTAGTCTCCAGGATTTGTTGGTTGATTGGTTGGGTGTTGGGTTTGAGTTGGATTTGGGTCTGGGTGTGGAACTCCCAGGATCCAATCAGTCTCACTGAACTTCCTCTGAGGTACCAGCAGCAGCAGGAGAGAGTCCCACCCTCAGAGATCTTAGTCCCAGCTCTGAAGGCACCTCCTCTGAGCTCCAGGGACAGCAGTACCAGTTGAAGGCAGCACCCTCTTCAGAACTGTGAGACCCAGTCCCATGGGCCCATCTCCAACCTTCTGAAGTCCAATGACCAAATTCTTCCCAAGTGTGATTCTTCCCACAGGTGCTACCTCTGCAATTACTTCAGCATCCCCTGTTTTAGTTTCAAGTTTCCATCATCCATTAAACCATTTGTTTTACATTAAATCTCTGAAAATAACCAGTACAATTTCTTTTCTCTTCTCCTGACTAGACTATTATCCAGAAACCTGACCCTTTGCTAGGGTAAATAGATCAAATAAGACCTGATTTTCAGTTCACTGGATGTGTAGCTTAAACATTTAGGAGAAGTGGCCAAACCACTGCCCCAGTTTCCCCATTTTCTGAGAAATGGCTTCTTTTCTCCCCACCTCTCTCTCAACCTATCCTCATTTCTAAGACTCTTCTCCTGAACACTCTTCTCCTGTAGGCCTGCAGATGCTTTGTCAGGCAGGACTCTGCCTTCTCTGAGAACCTGCTGGTTCTCAAGGAAGTAGGTATAGGCGGGAAATAGATATCCAGAAGGACAAAACACAAGCAAAGTAGATAGAGGCCTGGTATCAAGCTCCAATTGCACTTGAAGGAGCATTTCTGTAGAAGGAGCCCAGGCTCTGGAGTCTGAATTTCCTTTTCCGCCACTTCCCAGAGAATGTGGTCTTTGGCATTTTCCACTGTTGAAAAGCATCTTTTTTTCTACTGTGTAAAATGGAAGTAATAACACCTACAGAAATGTTGCGAAAGATTAAATTTACTTAAATAAAGTTGCCTAGACTCAAAGCAGTTACTCAAGAAATATGAATTTTTTCCTCTACCTTCACCAAAACCAGGCGAGGAGAATAAAGGAAGAAATCTGGGTCAATTATGAAGTGAGCTTCAGAGTGTAAAATAAATACTCATGAAGATTTTGTCCAATTCACTGCCTAGACAAGATTGCTGAGGAGAAGGAAGAAAAGGAATTAGAAATCTATTTTACATATTCACATCCCTCTCCACAGCAATTTCTTAATTCTTGTTTTATCTCTTTGGTCTGAACCCCATATGCAATAGGGTTCAAGGCAGGAGGTATGAGGTGATGAAGGACATTGAGCAAGATGAGGATGTCCATGGGGACCCTGTTTCCGGCCACATTTGTCAACACAACAACCAGCAGGATGGTGAGGATGGTGCTGAAGAACAGGATACGAAGTGGGAGCCGCACGTGCTCAGGGCTTTGACGGCAGCCCCCTCAGCCTTGAACCGAAGCACAGCTCTTAGGATGAAGGTGTAAGAGAGGAAGATGAGGATGAAATCTGACCCCAGTAAAGTCCAACCAGCCACAAATTGGTAGATTCTGTTAAGGGTGAAATTGTCATAGGAGAGCCTGGACACAGACAAGTTGGCACAGATGCAGTTCTCAATGACATTTTTCCCACAATAATGGAGTCGAGCAGTGAGAATAGGAATAGGTGCAGTGAGAATGGCATTTTGGGTGACAATGAAGACGCTAGCCTTGGCCACAAATTGGTCAGTGATGATGGATGGGTATCGCAGTGGGTGGCAGATGGCCACATAGCGGTCACAGGCCATGACCACGAATGTGCAGGACTCCATGGCGAGGAAGCAATTCATGACGAACATCTGGAGGAAGCAGGCTGAGAAGCTGATGGACCTGAGATCAAACCAGAAGATGGCCAGGACCTTGAGGATGACAGGCAGGCAGAGCACAATGTCCAACAGGGAGAGTGGGCTGAGCAGGTGGCACATGGGCTTGTGCAGAGAGACCTCCAGCCAGATGGTGATCAAGAGGGTGACTGGTCCCCATGGCCAGGAGGAAGAGGAGGCTGAGGGGCAGGGACAGCCAGTGCTGCCAACTCTGGTAGTTAGGGAAGCAGATGAGAAGGAATTCAGAGACTAGAGCAGTGGAGTAGTTGCTGGGTGATATCATGAGATAAATCCTAAACAGTTTCACCTGGGTTTATGTACAGTAAGACACAGGAATTAGGTTAATAGAAAACAAAACTGTCAAAATATTAACACTTACTCATCCAGAAAACTGTTGAATATAGAAGAACAATCCCAAATGAAAGCAAAGTTCAGTGAAGATATATATGAGTAGGGAGGGAACTTAGCAAATTATTTCTAAAGTTAATTCAGAAAAACAAATAAGACAGACTACCCACAAGGTTTGGAAGGAAAAGAATTACCTCATTATACTGTAAAGCTGCACAAATTTTTCAAGGGAGACTGACATGTGATACTGATAGAGCAAATTTACTAATTATAGATCGCACAGGTCAGAAATGTTCACTAGTTACAGAGTAATCTAGAATAGTAAAGATGGCATAAAGTCCCATTTAACTTGGGTCTTTTCAATATGTATTGCTGACATGATTTATTAGTGGTAAATTAGTTTTTCCTCAGTTTTTATCACACATCAAAGTCAATTTGAGATGAAAAAATTTATGATATACTTCCAACCCTATAATAAAGCAGAAAAAATAAACCTCGATTAAATATAAAGAAAGTCCCATAAAATCCTCTATCATTCTGACTTACTGTACTACAAGCACAACTCATCCTTAATTCAAGCCTGCACAAATACAGTTCAATGTTCCTATAGAAAGTTATGCTCAAAGGCAGGCTGTTTTCATTAACATTTATGACCACTAACCACAAATGAGCGCTTAATGAGAAAGTCCATTATAATAACCTCTGATTAATTTGCTCCTTCACTCATTGCAAGCAATTTTTTGCATTTTCTAAATATTTTCTAAATGGTAAATTCATCCTCTCCTCTCTTAGAAGATCCTCCCCAACAGCACCACAAAGACAGGAGAGGCTATCAGATGCAAGTTCCTCAGTATCCATGATAGACTCACAAACTCATCAATACCTATACCTTGCTCTTCTCTTTGCATCTAGCCAACTCAAAAATCTATCCATCCTCCTAGTTACAATCCTCCCACCTCTGATATAGTGTCTATCCATCTCTGATCTTCTTAGAAACTTTGACTTTTTAATTATCCATTCCATTTCCTGTGTAGTCAATCTCTCCATAGATCCTTCCTATGGATATTCAAAATGCTGAAGTCTCTCGTGTCTTAATAAATTTCTAGATCTATTCCACATGCCCATTTGTTGTAAAGACCATGATTTCAGTTTTGAACAAAGATACCAAATCTCTCTTGTTCCTCTTTCTTTTACACCCAAACTTAAGGAACCAGAAGAGACAAAAGAAGCGACTGTCAGCTTCAGTAGTTCAGTTGAGAAGTGATCACTGTGTAAATAAATGCCTCTAGAATGGCTCTAAAGATGTAGAAAAGGAGCATCTTTTAGAGGTATAAATATAATGGCATAAGCAAAGATTAGACTGAGTAGTTCTATAGAAGAAGAGAGGTTAGGAATTCTTAAGTTCTCCCATCTCTTCTGGATTAAATGACTGAATTTCATAAGACAGTCTGTGAAAATATTTGATGTATGTTGTAGAGGTAGAGATGATGGATCCAATTTTGATATGTTGAATTTATAGAGTCTGTAAGCTATCAAAATTTACACGAGACTGACTTCTACAGAAATGAGTTTGAATTCACTTGAAAGCTTAGAGTTAAAGGAAGAGAATACAGAATATAGTTCAAACCACTGTTACTTTTATTTCTCACCCTGTACTCATTATCTTTTCCTGACTATTCTGCCACCTCTGAAAGACCCCTTCCTTGGCTCTTTGTTCTTTTTCCTGCCCCTTATGTGTAGCCCCTATGCATCAACATGCTTCACAAATTCCAGTCTTTTATCCATCCAGTTCCCTGTCCTCATTCTTTCCTCATACTGTAAAGAATGGATCTAAATTAAGTTCATCCTTCTGCTACCTGGATTTCACTAAGAGTGTACTTAATATAAAGGATAAAAAAGGAGAAGATACAGAGGAATAGGAACAGAGAAAAAGGGTCAGATGCCTGGATATATTGCCAGGTAGAAGTTTGGGCATAAATATGAGTCAAAGTTTTGACATATTCAGTTAATAAAAATTATTAGAAACTGACTCTCTACTAAAGGAAGTAACAGTATCAGAGGGAAGGTGATGGTTCTTCTATTTTTCTTTGCTTTGGTTCAACCATGCTTAGAATAGTGTCCAGTTCAGTGCACCTTGATTTCAGGAATATTTTTTGAAACTTTACCACCTAGAATAAGATGTCCAGGATAAAAAAGATCCTTAAGAACTCATGATGAGGAACAATTTAGGAAAGTGAAGATATTTTACCTAAGCAATGCCTCCCAAATATATGACTGACTTTCAAAAAGAAGAGATAAAAACTAGGACCACTGGGAGAAAATCACAGAGATCCGTTTCTGTTGAATATGGATCCAAATAATAACCAGAGGAGACTTGCTCTCTTGTTAATACTACTCTGCTCAAACATGCTGGGGGAAGGCAATAACCAAATTTCTTCACCAGTTTTTTCCCTGACCCTAATGGACCTGGGTGCTCAGTGTCATACTAGAACTCAAAACACTGTCCCTGTCCCAGAACCATACTTCCACTCTCTGGAACCCCTACACTGCTTTTCTGGGCAGGCCAGAAGTATTTCAATCATGTACTTGCATGAAATTTCCAGCCATATAAAATAAGGGATCTGTTGTATTCAATGACATGGAATTGCTGAGACTCTAGATCTTTCTCTTCTGAATGTTCATGCATCTGGTACCACCCCCATGCAACCTCCAGTATCATGAGAGCCAATATAAGAATGCATAGAAGGCCTCATGTTCTGAATATTCTGGCAACTCAGCTGTTGTGGGCCCAGCACAGCATGGTTTTCTTCCCTTAGCCCTGAAACTCACCAATGATGCAACATATTGAGTCCTGCTTAAGGAGTCAGCTGCCTGCATCCACTAACCAGAACAAGAGCTGCTCCCTTGACTCTGATGAAAAAATCTAGAGGGTTTATGATCTACAGTCAGTTCCTCACACTGTCCCACCCCCTTCTCCACACCATCTAGGAACAGTCCTAGTTTTGGTTACTAAAACCCTGGGGCTGATGAGCCGATCTTTTGGGAACCTTCATCTCACTTTATGTTATGGTGTTACTGGGTGCCAGTAGTTGCAATGTGAAGGACAGGATTTGAAACTGACTTGAAATTCAAATCTGTATCTATCAGATTGACTCCACAGACCATCCTTCTAAACATTATACCACTTTCAACATCCTGAAATGTTATATTGAACCTTTCCAGAATTTCTTAATGAAACTATCCTATTACCTGTTTTTTTATATTATCCTTAATTCAACTCTGCTATTTGATATCTGCGTGGATATGGACAACTAATTTACCCTATGTAAATCTCAGTCATTCAATAAATATTTACTTATTATTATCAACCATATAGCCAGCACGAGAATAGTCACAGGCATAAAACAGTGAATAAAGTAGTTAAGGTCATTGCCCTTATCAAGATTCCTTTACAATTTTCACATTACATTATAGTATCAGTAGCTTCCCATTGTTCATTAAAAAAAACTAGCTTTCTTAAAAAAGGACTACTCAACATTACACATGAACTGGGTGGACAGATCCCTGTCAGTTTTTTTCCCCATTATTGTGGTGTCTCACGCAGTGTTTAGAATATAGTAGAATCAAGACATTTTTACCTAATTAAAGAAATCCAGGTCATGCATAATCTGACACCTTACTACCTCTCCAGTGTATTTAGAACAACTTTTCTTGAAAGAAGTCACTGTGGCCAATGACAAAGAGGCTACTGTTTATGTTCTCTAGGATTTTGATGAATTCCTGTCTCACATTAAGGTCTTTCATCCATTTTGAGTTTATCTGTGTGTATGGTGTAAGAGAATGGTCCAGTTTCATTCTTCTGCATGTGGCTGTGTAATTTTCCCAACACCATTTGTTGAAGAGACTGTATTTTTTCCACTGGATATTCTTTTTTTTAAAATTTTTTATTGTTATGTTAATCATCATACATTACATCATTAGTTTTTAATATACTGTTCCATGATTCATTGTTTGTGCATAATACCCAGTGCTCCACGCAGAATGTGCCCCCTTTAAGACCCATCACCACAATAACACGACAGTCTACCACCCTCCCCTCCAGAACCCTCAGTTTGTTTCTCAGAGTCCATTGTCTCTCATGGTTCGTCTCCCCCTATGACTTACTCCCCTTCATTCTTCCCCTCTTGCTATCTTCTCTTTTTTTTCTTAAAATATATTGCATTATTTGTTTCAGAAGTACAGATCTGTAATTCAACAGTCTTGCACAATTCACAGGACTCACCATTCCACATACCCTCCCCAATGTCTATCACACAGCCACCCCATCCCTCCCACCCCCCACCACTCCAGCAACTCTCAGATTGTTTCCAGAGATTAAGAATTCCTCATATCAGTGAGGTCATATGATACATGTCTTTCTCTGATTGACTTATTTCACTCAGCATAACACCCTCCAGTTCCATCCACGTCTTTGCAAATGGCAATATCTCATTCCTTTGATGGCTGCATAATATTCCACTGTGTATATATACCACTTCTTCTTTAGCCATTCATCTGTCGATGGACATCTTCACTCTTTCCACAGTTTGGCTATTGTGGACACTGCTGCTATAAACATTGGGGTGCACATACTCCTTCAGATCCCTACATTTGTATCTTTGGGGTAAATACCCAGTAGTGCAATTGCTGGATCATATGGTAGCTCTATTTTCAACTGTTTGAGGAACCTCCATACTGTTTTCCAGAGGGGTTGCACCAGCTTGCATTCCCACCAACAGTGTAGGAGGGTTCCCGTTTCTCCACATCCCCGCCAACATCAGTCGTTTCCTGACTTGTTAATTTTAGCCATTCTGACTGGTGTGGGGTGGTATCTCATTGAGGTTTTGATTTGGATTTCCCTGATGCCGAGCGATGTTGAGCACTTTTTCATGTGTCTGTTGGCCATTTGGATGTCTTCTTTGGAAAAATGTCAGCTCAACTCTCTGCCCATTTCTTGATTGGATTATTTGTTCTTTGAGTGTTAAGTTTGATAAGTTCGTTATAGATTTTGGATACTAGCCCTTTATCTGGTATGTCTTTTGCAAATATTTTCTCCCAATCTGTCAGTTGTCTTTTGGTTTTGTGGACTATTTCTTTTGCTGTGCAAAAGTTTTTTATCTTGATGAAATCCCAATAGTTCATTTTGCCTTTGGCGATGCTTCTAGGAAGAAGTTGCTGCGGCTGAGGTCGAAGAGGTTGCTACCTCTGTTCTCCTTTAGGATTTTGATGGACTCCTGTCTCACATTTAGGTCTTTCAACCATTTGGAGTCTATTTTTGTGTGTGGTGTAAGGAAAGGATCCAGTTTCATTCTTCTGCATGTGGCTGTCCAATTTTCCCAACACCATTTGTGGAAGAGACTGTCTTTTTGCCATTGGACATTCTTTCTTGCTTTGTCAAAGATGAGTTGACCATAGAGTTGAGGGTCCATTTCTGGACTCTCGATTCTGTTCCATTGATCTATGGGTCTGTTTTTGTGCCAGTACCATACAGTCTTGATGATGACAGCTTTGTAATAGAGCTGGAAGTCCGGAATTGTGATGCCACCAGCTTTGCTTTTCTTTTTCAATATACCTCTGGCTATTCGGGGCCTCTTCTGGTTCCATACAAATTTTAGGATTATTTGTTCCATTTCTTTGAAAAAAGTGGATGGTATTTTGATGGGGATTGCATTGAATGTGTAGATCGCTCTAGGTAGCATTGACATCTTCACAATGTTTGTTCCTCTATTTCATGAGCATGGAACTTTTTTCCATTTCTTTCTGTCTTCTTCAATTTCTTTCATGAGTTATAGTTTTCTGAGTACAGATCCTTTGCCTCTTTGGTTAAATTTATTCCTAGGTCTTATGGTTTTGGGTGCAGTTGTAAATGGGATCAACTCCTTAATTTGTCTCTCCTTTGTCTTGTTGTTGGTGCATAGGAATGCCACTGATTTCTGTGCATTGATTTTTATATTCTGCCACTTGACTGAATTCCTATATGAGTTCTAGCAGTTTGGGGGTGGAGTCTTTTGGGTTTTCCACATACAGTATCATATCATATGCAAAGAGTGAGAGTTTGACTTCAGCCTTGCCGATTTGGATGCCTTTGATTTCTTTTTGTTGTCTGATTGCTGTGGCTAGGACTTCTAATACTATGTTGAATAGCAGTGGGGATAGTGGACATCCCTGCTCCATTCCTGACCTTAGGGGAAAAGCTCTCAGCTTTTCCCCATTGAGAATGATATTCGCTGTAGGTTTTTCATAGACGGCTTTTATGATATTGAGGTATGTACCATCTATCCCTATACTCTGAAGAGTTCTGATCAAGAAAGGATGCTGTGCTTTGTCAAATGCTTTTTCTGCATCTATTGAGAGGATCATATGATTCTTCCTCTTTCTTTGGTTAATGTATTGTATCACGTTGATTGATTTGCGGATGTTGAACCAACCTTGCAGCCCAGGGATAAATCCCACTTGGTCATGGTGAATAATCCTTTTAATGTACTGTTGGATCCTACTGGCTTGTATTTTGGTGAGAATTTTTGCATCCATGTTCATCAAGGATAATGGTCTGTAATTCTTTTTGATGGGGTCTTTGTCTGGTTTGGGGATGAAGGTAATGCTGGCCTCATAAAACGAGTTTGGAAGTTTTCCTTCCATTTCTATTTTTTGGAACAGTTTTAGGAGAATAGGTATTAATTCTTCTTGAAATGTTTGGTAGAATTTCCCCGGGGAAGCCATCTGGCCCTGGGCTCTTGTTTTATGGGAGATTTTAGATGACTGCATCAATTTCCTTAGTGGTTATAGGTCTGTTCAGGTTTTCCAATTCTTCCTGGTTCAGTTTTGGTAGTTGATACATCTCTAGGAATGCACCCATTTCTTCCAGGTTATCTAATTTGCTGGCATAGAGTTGCTCATAATATGTTCTTATGATTGTTTGTATTTCTTTGGTGTTGGTTGTGATCTCTCCTCTTTCATTCATGATTTTGTTGATTTGGGTCATTTCTCTTTCCTTTTGATCAGTCTGGCCAGGGGTTTATCAACCTTGTTAATTCTTTCAAAGAACCAGCTCCTAGTTTCGTTGATCTCTTCTACTGTTCTTTTGGTTTCTATTTCATTGATTTCTGCTCTGATCTTTTTATTTATCTTCTCCTGCTGGGTTTAGGCTTTATTTGGTGTTTTTTCTCTACCTGCTTTTGATGTAGGGTTAGGTTGTGTATTTGAGACCTTTCTTGTTTCTTGAGAAAGGCTTGTATTGCTATATACTTTCCTCTTAGGACTGCCTTTGCTGTATCCCAAAGATTTTGAACAGTTGTGTTTTCATTTTCATTGGTTTCCATGAATTTTTTTAATTCTTCTTTAATTTCCTGGTTGACCCATTCATTCTTTAGTAGGATGCTCTTTGGCCTCCATGTATTTGAGTTCTTTCCAACTTTCCTCTTGTGATTGAGTTCTAGTTTCAAAGCATTGTGGTCTGAAAATATGCAGGTAATGATCCCAATCTTTTGGCACTGGTTGAGACCTGATTTGTGACCTAGGATGTGATCAATTATGGAGAATATTCCATGGGCACTAAAGAAGAATGTGTATTCTTTTCCTTTGGGATGGAATGTTATGAATACGTCTGTGAAGTCCATTTGGTCCAGTGTTTCATTTAAAGTCTTTATTTCCCTGTTGATCTTTTGCTTAGATGATCTGTCCATTTCAGTCAGGGGGGTATTAAAATCCCCCATTATTATTGTATTGTTGTCAATGTGTTTCTTTGCTTTTGTTATTAATTGCCTTATATAATTGGCTGCTCCCATGTTCGGGGCATAGATATTTACAAAGGTTAGATCTTCTTGTTGGATAGACCCTTTAAGTAGGATATAGTGTCCTTCTTCATCTCTTATTACAGTCTTTGTTTTAAAATCTAATTTGTCTTATATAAGAATTGCCACCCCAGCTTTCTTTTCGTGTCTATTGGCATGGTAAATGGTTTTCCACCCCTTCACTTTCAATCTGGAGGTGTCTTTGGGTCTAAAATGAGTTTCTTGGAGACAGCATATGGATGGGTCTTGTTTTTTAATCCAATCCGATAGCCTGTGTCTTTTGATTGGAGCATTTAGCCCATTTACATTCAGGGTAACTATTGAAAGATAGGAATTTAGTGCCATTGTCTTGCCTGTTAGGTAACTGTTACTGTATATTGTCTGTGTTCCTTTCTGATCTATGCTGCTTTTAGGCTCTCTCTTTGCTTAGAGAACCCCTTTCAATATTTCCTGGAGGGCTGGTTTCGTGTTTGCACATTCCTTTAGTTTTTTTTTTTCTGGAAGCTTTTTATCTCTCCTTCTATTTTCAATGACAGCCTAGCTGGATATAATATTCTTGGCTGCATCTTTTTCTCGTTTAGTGCTCTGAAGATATCTTGCCAGTCCTTTCTGGCCTGCCAGGTCTCTGTGGATAGGTCTGTTGCCAATCTAATGTTTCTACCATTGTAGGTTACATATCTCTTCTCCCGAGCTGCTTTCAGGATTTTCTCTTTGTCTCTGAGACTCCTAAGTTTTACTATTAGATGTTGGGGTGTTGACCTATTTTTATTGATTTTGAGAGGGGTTCTCTGTGCCTTCTGGATTTTGATGCCTGTTTCCTTCCCCATCTTAGGGAATGTCTCTGCTATAATTTGCTCCAATATGCCTTCTGCGCCCCTCTCTCTTTCTTCTTCTTCTTCTGGGATCCCAATTATTCTAATGTTGTTTCGTCTTATCGTATCGCTTATCTCTCGAATTCTGCCCTCGTGATCCTGTAGTTGTTTCTCTCTCTTTTTCTCAGCCTCTTTATTTTCCATCATTTGGTCTTCTATATCGCTGATTCTCTCTTCTGCCTCATTTATCCTAGCAATTAGTGCCCCCATTTTTTATTGCACCTCATTAATAGTCTTTTTGATTTCGACTTGGTTAGATTTTAGTTCTTTTATTTCTCCAGAAAGGGTGTCTCTAATAACTTCCATGCTTTTTTCAAGCCCAGCTAGTATCTTTAAAGTCATAATTCTGAACTCTAGGTCTGACATCGTATTAATGTCCGTATTGAATAGGTCCCTGGCAGACGGTACTACCTCTTGTTCCTTTTGCTGAGGTGATTTTTTCTCTCTTGTCATTTTGTCCAGAGGAGAACAGATGAATGAGAGAACGAAATGCTAACAGGTTATCAACGTCCCCAGCAAATATACTCTATACAAATCAGAAAAGACCTGAAACCAGGGGAAAACAAAGGGAAAGAAAGAAAAAAGAAAGAGAAAAAAAGAATGAAAGAAAAAGAAAAAGATAAAAACAAACAAAAACAGAACAAAACAAAAAAAAACAGAATATGATCAAATATGATCAGGCTAGTGCATAGATCAGTGCCACACACTAGATTTTGGGCGTATTTTGGTCTGTTAGAAGAAAGTGCCTCCTAAAATTTTAAAGGAAGAAAAACTTATATCTGTACAAAATAAGGGTTGATACAATGAAGGGATGGAAGATGACTGTAAAGATGAGAATTATAAAAGATTTTATAAAAGGAATTGATATGATAAGAAGTTGGTTGAAAAAAGAAAGAAGAAGATTTAAAGAAAAATAAAAGGAAGAGAATGTGATCAGGCAGGAGACTAGAACAAAGCCATACACTATTGATTTAGGGTATATTTTGATCTGTTAGAAGAAACTGTATCTCAAAATTTTAAAGAGAGAACAACTTATATATATATATTGCAAAAATAAGGGTAACTACTATGAAGGGATAAAAAAGGACTGTAAAAATGAAAAATAAAAAATGTTTTTTTAGAAAAGGGATTGATAAGATGTTGGTTGAAAAGGGAAAAAGAAAAATTCAAAAAACAAGTTAAAAAAATTAACATTGAAAAACTAATGAATCATGGTAAAAAAGCCATGAATTCTATGTGGAGTATTCCCCTAGCCCTGGAGTTCTCCCGTTCTCCTTGATCGGTAAACTTGGTCTTAGCTTGCTGGCTGTTTGTGCTGATCTTCTGGGGGAGGGGCCTGTTGCCGTGGTTCCCGAATGTCTTTGCCGGAGGCGGAGTTGCCCCGCCCTTGTTGTCTGGGCTAAGCAATCTGCTCGGGTTTGCTCTGGGAGCTTTTGTTCCCTGCAAGCTCTCGGTGCAGCTTTGGAGGACCAGAGTGAAAATGGTGGCCTCCCAATCTCCACCCCAGAAGAGCCGAGACCTCGGGGCCCCGCTCCTCAGTGCACCCCCAGAGAAAAGCAGTCAGTCACTCCCATCTCCCCAGTCTCTGGACGCACCTCGTGCTCAGCCGACCTGTGACCGAGTGTTTCTATCTCTGGCACCCTAACCCTTGTGGAGTCTCCAAACCCAGCAGATCCCTGCGGTGCGCTCCCGCGCCACTCCTGCCGGGGGAGGGAGGGGAGTCTCCCCAGCTCTGCTGCTTGTTGGGTCCCTGCTGGAGGAGCAGTGGCCCGACTGGGCTGCGGATCACAGTTTATGACAACCCCGAGCTAAGAGCCCACGTCTCGGCTCCGTCTCTGCGGCCGGCTTCCCCACTCCGATACTCGGAAGCTCTGCTGTACTCAGGCACCCCCGTCTTTCTGTGACCCCGAGAGTCCTGAGCCCCACTGTCCCGCGAGGGTTCCACCCCCTGCTTAGCCACTGGAGCAACCAGCAGAGCCGACTTCTTAAAAGTTCTGATTTTGTGCTCCACGGCTCTATCATATACCAGAAGCGGCCAACGAAGGCCCCCTCCTCCGCCATCTATCCTCCCGAATATCACCTCAGATTCACTTCTCCGTGCATCCTACCTTCCAGTAAGTGGTCACTTTTCTGTTCAGAGAGTTGTTGGTATTCTTTTCTTTGATCTCCTGTTGAGTTCGTAGGTGTTCAGAATGGTTTGATCCCTATTCAGCTGAATTCCTGAGACCAAACGAAATCCAGGTCTCCTACTCCTCCGCCATCTTGCTCCAACCCCTGGATATTCTTTCTTGCTTTGTTGAAGATTAGTTGACCATAGGGTTGAGGGTCCATTTCAGGGATTTCTATTCTGTTCCATTGGTCAATGTGTCTGTTTTTTGCCAGTACCATGCTTTCTTGATGATCACAGCTTTGTAATATAGCTTGAAGTCAGGCATTCTTTTTCAACATTCTCCTGGTGATTCAGGGTCTTTTCTGGTTCCATACAAATTTTAGGATTGTTTGTTCCAGCTCTGTGAAAAATGTCAATGGTATTTTGATAGGGATTGCATTGAAAGTGTAGATTGCTCTGGGCAGCATGGACATTTTAACAATTTTTTTTCTTCCAATCCATGAGCATGGAATATATTTCCATCTCTTCATGTCTTCCTCAATTTATTTCATTATTGTTCTGTACTTTCTAGAGTATAGATCCTTTACCTCTTTGGTTAGGTTGATTCCTAGGTATCTTATGGGTTTGGGGCTATTGTGAATGGAATCAATTCCTTAATTTCTCTTTTGTCAGTTACATTGCTAGTGTACAGAAATGCAACTGATTTTGTATCCTGCCACGTTGCTGAATTGCTGTACGAGTTCTAGCAATTTTGGAGTGAGTCTTTTGGGTTTTCCACATAAAGTATCATGTCACCTGCGAAGAGAGAGAGTTTGACTTCTTTGCCAATCTGAATGCCTTTTATTTCTTTATGTTGTCTGATTGCTGAGGTTAGGACATCCAGTATTATGTTGAACAAAAATGATAAGAGTGGGGATCCCTGTCATGTTCCTGACCTTAAGGGAAAAGCTCTCAGGTTTTCCCCATTGAGAATGATATTTGCAATTGGCTTTTCATAGATGGCTTTTATGATATTGAGGTATGTTCCCTCTATCCCTACACTTTGAAGAGTTTTAATCAGGAAAGGATGCTGTATTTTGTCAAATGCCTTTTCTGCATCAATTGAGAGGATCATATGGTTCTTGTCTCTTCTTTTGTTAATGTGATCTATCACGATGATTGATTTGCAAATGCTGAACCACCCTTACATCCCAGGAATAAATCCCACCTGGTCGTGGTGAATAATCCTTTAATGTACTGTTGGATCCTATTGACTAGGATCTTATTGAGTATTTTGGCATCCATGTTCATCAGGGATATTGGTCTATAATTCTCCTTCTTGATGGGGTCTTTGGTTTGGGGATCAGGGTAATGCTGGCCTCATAGAATGAGTTTGGAAGTTTTCCTTCCATTTCTGTTTTTTTGGAAGAGCTTCAGTAGAATAGGTATGATTCCTTCTTTAAATGTTTGGTAGAACTCCCCTGGGAAGCCATCTGGCCCTGGACTCTTGTTTTTTGGGACATTTTTGATTACTGTTTCAATTTCCTTGCTGATTATTGGTCTGTTCAGATTGTCTATTTCTTCCTGTTTCAGTCTTGGTAGTTTATAAGTAACTAGGAATGCATCCATTTCTTCCAGGTTGCCTAGTTTTTTGGCAGATACCTGCTGGTAATAAGTTCTAGTAATTGTCTCTATTTCCTTGGTATTAGTCATGATTTCTCCTCTTTCATTCATGATTTTTTTAATTTCGGTCCTTTCTCTTTTCTTTTTTTTAAATATTTACTTATTTGACAGAGACAGAGAGAGAGAGAGAGAGAGAGAGAGAGAGCAGGGAGGAGCAGAGGGAGAAGTAGGCTCCCCACCAAGCAGAGATCCTGATGTGGGGCTAGATCCCAGGACTCCAGGATCATGACCTGAGCTGAAGGCAGATGCTTGACTGACTGACCCACCCAGGCACCCCTCTTTTTTTTTTTTTTTTTTGATAAGTCTGGACAGTGGTTTATCGATCTTATTCATTCTTTCAAAGAACCAGCTTCTAGTTTCATTGATCTGTTCTACTGTTCCTCTAGTTTCTGTTTCAAGACACGTCTCTAAAGGCAAGGGAAGCAAAAACAAAAATGAACTTTTGGGACTTCATCAAGATAAAAAGCTTCTGCTCAGCAAAGGAAACAGTCAACAAAACTAAGAGGCAACCCACAGAATGGGAGAAGATATTTGCAAATGACATTACAGATAAAGGTCTGATATCCAAAATCTATAAAGAACTTCTCAAACTCAACACCCAAAGAACAAATAATCCAGTCAAGAAATGGGCAAAACATGTGAACAGACATTTCTCCAAGGAAGACATACAAATGGCTAACAGACACATGAAAAAATGTTCAACATCACTAACCATCAAGGAAATACAAATCAAAACCACAATGAGATACCACCTTACACCAGTTAGAAAGGCAAAAATTAACAAGACAAGGAACAAATTTTGGTGAGGATGTGGAGAAAGGGGAAACCTCTTACACTGTTGGTAGGAATGCAAGCTGGTACAGCCACTCTGGAAAACAGTATGGAGGTTCCTCAAGACATTAAAAATAGAGCTACCCAGGGTGCCTGGGTGGCTCAGTTGTTAAGCATCTGCTTTCAGCTCAGGTCATGATCCCAGGGTCCTGGAATCGAGCCCCACGTCACGCTCCCTGCTGTTCAGGAAGCCTGCTTCTCCCTCTCCCACTCCCCCTGCTTGTGTTCCTGCTCTCACTATCTCTCTGTCAAATAAATAAATAAAATCTTAAAAAAACAATAGAGCTACCCTATGACCCAGCAATTGCACTACTAAGTATTCAACCCAAGGATACAGCTGTAGGGAAAAGAAGGGGCACATGCACCCCAATGTTCATAGCAGCAATGTCCACAATAGCCAAACTGTGGAAAGAGCTGAGACGCCCTTCAACAGATGAATGGATAAAGATGTGGTTCATATATACAATGAAATATTACTCAGCCATCAGAAAGGATGAGTACTTACCATTTGCATTGACATGGATGTAACTGGAGGGTATTATGCTAAGTGAAATAAGTCAAACAGAGAAAGACAATTATCATATGGTTGCACTCATATGTGGAATATAAGGAATAGTGCAGAGGATCATAGGGGAAGGGAGGGAACACTGAATGGGAAATCAGACAGGGACATGAGAGACTCTGGATTCCAGGAAAAAATTGAGGGTTACAAAAGGGAGGGGGGTGGGGGGATGGGGTAACCGGGTGATAGGTGTTAAGGAGGGCATGCGCTGTGATGAGCACTGGGTGTTCCATGCAACTAATGAATCATTGAACGCTACATCAAAAACTAATTACTATATGTTGGCTAATTGAATATAATAATAAAAAAAGTGAAAGGCAAAAAAAAAAGAAAAGAAGAACAACTTTTTTGAGTGAGTGATTATTCAGTCACAGACATTATTGAATATCTCTTGGGGGTTTGTGATGAGAAATTAAGGTAAAACCAGTCAGATTCATTTTGTGATTTTTTTTCTCCTTTACCAAACACGAAGAAAAAGAAAAGTGAAGAAAAGACTCTGTTTAGGGTTTTTTTTTAATAATTTCTTTGCTAATATTTCTTTGCTAATATTCTCATTTTGTTCATGAATTGTTAACCTATTTTATTTGTTTGTATGTCTATGTGTTCTTGTAGTTCACCGAACTTCTTTAAAAGGATTATTCTAAATTCCTTGTCAGACAATTCCTACATCAACATTTTCTTATTGTAGTTTTATTAGATTCCTTTGGTGGTGTTGTGTTTACCTGAATCTTTGGGACCCTCATATCGTTGCATTGCTATCTGTGCATTGGAGTAAGCAGTCTCCTTTCCATACTCTACAGGTTTGCTATTCAGCTCAGCTTGGGGTATTGAACAGGACAGCTGGTAGCAACAGTGGCACAAGGCTTGATATTGTGGTCAGGTGGAGCCACTGTCCAGGCTTCCTGCTTGAGTAGGTCCACAGGCTATATGCTCTTTGATTGGGCAGGGTAACTGGCTGGGCTCTCTGCATAGGCAAGGCCATGGGCTGTGTTCAACAATCAGGCCAGAACTTAGACTGAGTGAGATGTAGGCTAGGCTCCAAGGTTATATTAGATCCAGGGTCACTGTTAGGTTATGCAGGCTAGAAGTTGCACAGGGTTGCTGGTTTTCAGTTTGTTTAGGGTGGAGTGTTTCTTATCATTTTTTTTCCTCACTTTATTATTTTATCATTTTTGAAAATCATTTTTTATCGTTTTACCAGGACAAGGCTTCCTGGTCAAGCACAACCAGAGAATATGCTCAACAGTGATTGGGGTGTGAATTTGTCTCCCTGCCTGGATGGCATCATAGAATAGACTCCAAGGCTAGTAATGCCTATTGGCTGGGGACTCAAATCAGGCAGAACTGCCAACTGAGCTCACTGGCCAGATAGATCCATGAGCTCAGCTCCACAGATGGGGTGAACCACTGGCTGAGAACTCAGGTTCTACTACAGCAGGAAGGCTGTTCTCCAGCATTTGAGCACTGGTTGTGGTAATAAAGCCCTAGCCCTGTTTTCCATCCCTATATCATGTCCAGTGCTCAAGCCATGCAGATTAACTCATGATCCCTATGAGGCAAGACCTTAGTGGGCCTCCCAGAAAGCACCCTGCAATGTTGGTGGGGCTGGATGTCCATACGAGGCTCTCCTTTCTCACTAGAGAAACTGGATAGGACCTTTCAGTGCAGTGCTATGCTGTCCTGGGAGAGGGGCAAAGCAGGCAAAGTGAAACCTCTCCTCTTACTCTTCTAATGCAGTTTTTCTGGGTCTCTGTGGTCCAGGAGGATAGTACAGCCTCCCCCCGTGATTATGGGATTTTCACAATAGTGTCTTATCTCTGGATAGCTGCTAGTTGGTCTTCTTGTGAAGGGGACTAACGTCGGGCAACTTCTGTTACCATCTTGATGATATCACCCCATTTTCTGTTTGTCCTTGATAAGTGTTATTAGGTCTTTGTTGATTTTATTGATCTTTCCAAATAATCGACTTTAAGATTTTTTGATTTTCTTTCTTCTCTATTTTATTGATCCTACTTTTATCTTAATTAATTCCGTACTCTTATTTACCTTAGGCTTAATTTATTTTTCTTTTTCTGAATTCCTGTCAACTTAGAAAATTTATACTAAATATTTCTAATATAATCATTTAAAAGTATAATTTTTCCTCTAATTTCTCTTTACTTGCATTCCACCACTTTTACTGTTTGTCATTATCAATTAGTTTGAAATATTTTCTTACATTCTCTGTAATTTCTTATTTTTTTATCTTTTAATTTTTTTATTGTTATGTTAATCACCATATATTACATAATTTGTTTTGATGTGCGGTTCCATGATTCATTGTTTGTTCATAACACCCAGTGCTCCATGCAGAATGTGCCTGCTTTAATACCCATCACCAGGCTAACCCATCCCCCTACCCTCCTCCCCTCTAGAAACCTCAGTTTGTTTTTCAGAGTCCATTATCTCTCCTGGTTCGTCTCCTCCTCTGACTTACTCCCCTTCACTCTACCTCTCCTGCTATCTTCTTCTTTTTCTTTTTTCTTAAAATATGTTGCGTTATTTGTTTCAGAAGTACAGATCTGTGATTCAACAGTCTTACACAATTCACAGCGCTCACCGTAGCACATATCTTCCCCAATGTCCATCACCCAGCCACCCCAACCCTCCCACCCCCGACCACTCCAGCAAACCTTAATTTGTTCCTGAGATTAAGAATTCCTCATATCAGTGAGGTCATATGAGACATGTCTTTCTCTGATTGACTTCTTTCACTCAGCATAACACCCTCCAGTTCCATCCACGTCGTTGCAAATGGCAAGATCTCATTCCTGTTGATGGCGGCATAATATTCCATTGTGTATATATACCACTTCTTCTTTATCCATTCATCTGTCGATGGACATCTTGGCTCTTTCCACAGTTTAGCTGTTGTGGACATTGCTGCTATAAACATTGGGGTGCACGTACCCCTTCGGGTCCCTACATTTGTATCTTTGGGGTAAATACCCAGCAGTGTAATTGCTGGATCGAATGGTAGCTCTAATTTCAACTGTTTGAGGAACCTCCATACTGTTTTCCAGAGGGGTTGCACCAGCTTGCATTCCCACCAACAGTGTAGGAGGGTTCCCCTTTCTCCACATCCCCGCCAACATCTGTCGTTCCCTGACTTGTTAATTTTAGCCATTCTGACGGGTGTGAGGTGGTATCTCATTGAGGTTTTGATTTGGATTTCCCTGATGCCGAGCGATGTTGAGCACTTTTTCATGTGTCTGTTGGCCATTTGGATGTCTTCTTTGGAAAAATGTCTGTTCATGTCTTCTGCCCATTTGTTCATTGGATTATTTGTTCTTTGGGTGTTGAGTTTGATAAGTTCTTTATAAATTTTGAATACTAGCCCTTTATCTGATATGTCTTTTGCAAATATTTTCTCCCATTCTGTCGGTTGTCTTTTCGTTTTGTGGACTGTTTCTTTTGCTGTGCAAAAGCTTTTTATCTTGATGAAATCCCAAGAGTTCATTTTTGCCCTGGCTTCCTGTGCCTTTGGTGATGTTTCTAGGAAGAAGTTGCTGCGGCTGAGGTCGAAGAGGTTGCTACCTCTGTTCTCCTTTAGGGTTTGGATGGACTCCTGTCTCACGTTTAGGTCTTTCAACCATTTGGAGTCTATTTTTGTGTGTGGTGTAAGGAAATGGTCCAGTTTCATTCTTCTGCAGGTGGCTGTCCAATTTTCCCAACACCATTTGTGGAAGAGACTGTCTTTTTTCCACTGGACATTCTTTCCTGTTTTGTCAAAGATAAGTTGACCATAGAGTTGAGGGTCCATTTCTGGGCTCTCGATTCTGTTCCATTGATCTATGGGTCTGTTTTTGTGCCAGTACCATACTGTCTTGATGATGACAGCTTTGTAATAGAGCTGGAAGTCCGGAATTGTGATGCCGCCAGCTTTGCTTTTCTTTTTCAATATTCCTCTGGCTATTCGGGGTCTCTTCTGGTTCCATACAAAATTTAGGATTATTTGTACCCTTTCTTTGAAAAAAGTGGATGGTATTTTGATGGGGATTGCATTGAATGTGTAGATTGCTCTAGGTAGCATTGACATCTTCACAATGTTGGTTCTTCCAATCCATGAACATGGAACGTTTTTCCATTTCTTTGTGTCTTCTTCAATTTCTTTCATGAGTATTTTATAGTTTTCTGAGTACAGATCCTTTGCCTCTGGTTAAATTTATTCCTAGGTATCTTATGGTTTTGGGTGCAATTGTGAATGGGATCGACTCCTTGATTTGTCTCTCTTCTGTCTTGTTGTTGGTGTATAGGAATGCCACTGATTTCTGTGCATTGATTTTATAGCCTGCTACTTGACTGAATTCCTGTATGAGTTCTAGCAGTTTGGGGGTGGAGTCTTTTGGGTTTTCCACATAAAGTATCATATCATCTGCAAAGAGTGAGAGTTTGACTTCCTCTTTGCCGATTTGGATGCCTTTGATTTCTTTTTGTTGTCTGATTGCTGTGGCTAGGACTTCTAATACTATGTTGAATAGCAGTGGTGAGAGTGGACATCCCTGCCGCGTTCCTGACCTTAGCGGAAAAGCTCTCAGCTTTTCCCCATTGAGAATGATATTCGCTGTAGGTTTTTCGTAGATGGCTTTATGATATTGAGGTATGTACCCTCTATCCCTATACTCTGAAGAGTTTTGATCAAGAAAGGATGCTGTACTTCGTCAAATGCTTTTTCTGCATCTATTGAGAGGATCATATGATTCTTGTTCTTTCTTTTGTTAATGTATTGTATCACGTTGATTGATTTGCGGATGTTGAACCAGCCTTGCAGCCCAGGGATAAATCCCATTCGGTCGTGGTGAATAATCCTTTTAATGTACTGTTGGATCCTATTGGCTAGTATTTTGGTGAGAATTTTTGCATCCATGTTCATCAAGGATATTGGTCTGTAATTCTCCTTTTTGATGGGATCTTTGTCTGGTTTTGGGATCAAGGTAATGGTGGACTCATAAAATGAATTTGAAAGTTTCCCTTCCATTTCTATTTTTTGGAACAGTTTCAGGAGAATAGGTATTAATTCTTCTTTAAATGTCTGATAGAATTCCCCTGGGAAGCCATCTGGCCCTGGGCTTTTGTTTCTTGGGAGATTTTTGATGACTGCTTCAATTTTCTTAGTGGTTATAGGTCTGTTCAGGTTTTCTATTTCTTCCTGGTTCAATTTTGGTCGTTGATACATCTCTAGGAATGCACCCATTTCTTCCAGGTTATCTAATTTGCTGGCATAGAGTTGCTCATAATATGTTCTTATAATTGTTTGTATTTCTTTGCTGTTGGTTGTGATCTCTCCTCTTTCATTCATGATTTTGTTGATTTGGGTCATTTCTCTCTTCTTTTGGATCAGTCTGGCCAGGGGTTTATCAATCTTGTTAATTCTTTCAAAGAACCAGCTCCTAG